>NW_026047975.1:20000-87500 GCF_023864345.2 Schistocerca serialis cubense
GCGAGCTGGTAAAGGTGCGGCGGCGGCTGGCGGCGGGTGCCCCTGTGTGGGGAGACGCTGACTAGAGCGGAGCGCTTGCTACTGGTGTTGCTGCTGCCGTACGTTGGTTCGAGATGCCGCCCAAGACTAGCGGGAAGGCCGCCAAGAAGGCTGGCAAGGCGCAGAAGAACATTTCGAAGGGCGACAAGAAGAAGAAGCGCAAGAGGAAGGAGAGCTATGCCATCTACATCTACAAGGTGCTGAAGCAGGTGCACCCTGACACGGGCATCTCGTCGAAGGCGATGAGCATCATGAACAGCTTCGTGAACGACATTTTCGAGCGCATTGCGGCCGAGGCTTCTCGCCTGGCGCACTACAACAAGCGCTCGACCATCACGTCCCGCGAGATCCAGACCGCTGTGCGGCTGTTGCTGCCTGGCGAGCTGGCCAAGCACGCCGTGAGCGAGGGCACGAAGGCGGTGACCAAGTACACGAGCTCCAAGTAAGGAGGTGGCTCTGGAATGGAAGGAAGGATGGAGAAGGCTCCTCCGTTGCGAGAGCGGCAAAACGGCCCTTTTCAGGGCCACCAACTTGCCATTTGCGGGAAGGGCGGAATTGTTGTTGTTGTTGTTTGTGTGGACGGCTGTGATGTGATGTATGTGTGCATTGTGATTGTGGGTGGGGGGGGCGCGTCAAAGCGTGTTGCGGGGTACGGCCACGAGGTTGGTCGCCGTGGCGTGGAATGGTGGCACGCCTCGTTGGAGTGGTTTTGACCCATTGGTGTTGGTGTGTGTGTGTGTGTGTGTGTGTGTGTGTGTGTGTTACCTGTCTGCGAGGGGGGACAGTGCGATCGGCGACTTTTGTGTCACCGTAACGACGGCCGTTTGCGGGTTTGTTTTTTGCACATCATACATGGCGAGGGTGAAATGTGAAATGTTTTTGTTTGGTTTTTTTTTTGTTTTTTTTTTGCCGCCCACTATTCCCTTTGCTGTACGCCGAGTTTGACAATGGTGCGACGTAACTGCAGCGTGGAGGTGTGTGAGTGACGTTGAAGTGAACGTGCCATTAAGACGCATTGTTGTTGTATTGTACTGTACGTGTACGGCGACACGCACGATGATGTACCATTCGACTCTGATTTTTGATAGCCGTGTTTGACTGATTGCGTACGACGCACGCACACCGATGTCGTCATTCAAGATGCACGCGTGTCCAGTGCAGTACAGTAAGCGCGACGCTAGACGACGACGACGGCGGCGGCGGTCGTTTGTTTGGCGAATGTCTGTACACGTGTTTGTCTGTGTCCATCCGGTATGTATTTGTTTGTTTGTTTGAAAGTGTTTTGTGTGTCGGTGACGTGGTCCGATCCGTCGCCCCCTGAGTAACTGTCGATCGGCGCGATAGACCGGCGTCACGCAACTGAACCGAAGTCGTGGGCACACCCGTCATACTGTTGTACACCGTCGCGCTGAGAACGGTAACGAAAGGTTGACTTTGATCGGTCGAATGTCTGGGCAGAACGTGAGGAATGAGGCAAGAGTGCAAGGAGGAAAGGACAGAGGGGGGGCAAAAGAGAGAGAGGAAGGGAAAAAGGGGAGAAACGCATTCGTAGAGCAACGGAACGTTCCCGTGTCGGAGGCGTATTGGAGCCGCACTGAAATGCGTTTAACGGCGGCGCGGCTGCAAGTGTCTGCCGTGGTGAACGTTACCTTTGACGGCTGCATTGGGCTTTGCCTTTGCTTTCGCTTTTCGCTTTCCCGGATGTACGTAACGTTTGTTGATATGGTTCTGAGGAAGAGTGTATGACAGTGCCGTGCCGTCCATGTTCGTGTGCCCTCCCATTGTGTGTATGCTATTGTCTGTGTACTTGAATGATGTATGTAGGTGTTAGTGGACATGTTTTACCAGTGGGGGGAAATGGATGTCACGGTGGAGATGACGCACCCTCCGTACAGAAAGGTGTCGAGAAAGTGAGTGTGTGTGTGTGTGTGTGTGTGTGTGTGTGTGTGTGTGTGTGTGTGTGTGTGTGTGTGTGTGTGTGCGCGTCCGTGAATTGGCAGTGTTTGGAGGTGGGCGTGCCCTGCATGTGGCCCGGAAGGCTGTTCGTTTGGCGGTAGTGTTGTGTGGACAGGGGAGGGGCATGCGTAACGCTGCTGGCATGGCATTTCGGGAGATGGGAGGGGGCAAACGAGGAAACGAGGAGCGGCGGCCAAAGACGGGACGGGGAGGGGCGCGGTGTGGGTGGCTTGCGCCTGTGCTCGGCGTTGTGGTTTGTGCAAAAGAGGAGGAGAAAAACAATGAGTTGCCAGGGAGGGGAGCGGTGTTGTGTTGTGGTTGTCGTGGTGTAGCCGCAGACGCGGCTGTCAGTGAACGTGGCGAGACGGACGGATGCGCGGAGGGGCGGGGGCGGCGCATTTCGCCGGTGCCGTGCCGTGCCATGCCTGAAAGCCGCGTGGTCGCTGTGTTGTTGGTGGCGTGGGGGCGAGGAGAGTACCGTACGGGTGTGCTTGTGCGCCGGAAATGGCACACTGCGCCTGCCCGTCTTGGAGGCTGATGGCTGTGGTGTGGAAATGGGGCGCGGTGATGTTGAAGCAGTTGAAGAACAGAAAAGAAACCAAGAAGAAAACGGAAGGCGTGATGCGGCGGTGGTGGTGAGAGCGGGAAAAACAAAACAAAACAAAAGAACGAAAAAAAACAACAAGAAACAAAAAAGAAAACAAAAAGTCTATCAATATTAAAATGTAAATGGAAATGGAAATGGACCCAGGTATAACCTCCCTGCACAAATAGCAGAGAGTCCGATGGTAATAAAAATGTGCCAGAATGTTAACGTCCCTACAAAACAAACCCAACGATAATATTAATGAAAGAATGAACCGTATGTAACATTGCAACAGACACAATGAAACCTGATAAATTGTATAAGGGCAGCAGCGTTGACCTTTGGCCCTGTATTCAGAATAAAAAGAGCCAAAGATCGTTACCCCAATGAAAAAAAAAGACACTGAAACACGTATGTAACATAGCAGCGATGGCGAGACATTGTAGCATCTGTGACCAGAGAGTTTGCGCTGGACTGCGCGAGTGTTGCGAGCGGTTCTCAGTCAGTCAGTCAGTCAGTCAGTCAGTCAGTGAGTCGTTGCGAGTCTGTAGCTCTGTGTAGTTGAGGGCTGTACTCTGTCAGTAGTCGTCGCGTGCAGTACGCTAATAGTCGTCATGCAGAGCGGTCGGTCAGTAGTAGGAGCCGAGTGCGGTTGTGTGATGTAGGCGGTCGGCAACACTGGTCAAGATGGTGAATAAGGTATACTGCTGTTAATTAATATAATCATTAGATAGTGAAAAATTTCATTTATTGTAATTATTCTCCAACAAGTTCCCCAATAATAATGTTTATTTCAAAAGCATTTTTCAAACATTTAATGTTTTATTGAACTAAAGAGTTCGTTGCACTTCACATTTCATTCCACTTCTTTGAAGAAAAATTTAACTAAAATCACAAAAAAAGAGAATATTATTATTTGCAATGCAGTTCCTCCAAGCGCTGCGCAACAACAAGAGCAGAAATGTGACATCCATTTATTCGGAGGTAAGACTTTAATTCTGATTGTTTTGCACAGGGCCAAAGACCGATATTTCGGTTTAATTGAAGTTTCTTGTCACTGAACGGACTTTAAATGTTGTGAAGAATTTATATTTGAGTCAGATTGCGAATTTCACATTTTTGTTGCCATTTTCAATACCTCTCATTGTGGGCGAGGTTACAATTAGCGCAATGTCCATTAGCATCCGAAAATAACATTGTCCATTATTTGAAAGTTTGCGGGGAGGTTACAACACACACAAAAAAAACAAAAAAAAAAAAAAATTGCATTTATATCCGCTCCTCAATTGTAGATACCCCTTACACAGCTGTGTGCAATGAATGAGTGCTGGCTGGTAATTAATTGCACTCCTTGGAGGGAAATGCCATAGGAAGTGGTCTTTAAAAAGTGAATGTTTTTCGTTAAAAGACAAAAGGTACTTTAGAAAAAAGTAATAGTGGGGCGTTTGTTGTTGAACAAAGTAAGTACAATGAACATACGTTATCAGATTTGCGCAATGCAGCTTCACACTACCTTTTGATTATAACACAATATACTATACATCGTCCCGAACCGTGACCAGAGTCGCGAGACGAGCAGAGCACGCCGCCGACGCCCGCTCAGTACAACCGTCCACCCGCTACTACTGTCGACCGACTACTACCTCTCCCGACTCGCGCTACAATATATATAACAACTGTTCCCGGCGACCCGGTGCGTGCCACTACTGTCGTCTGGCGCGGTCCAAGCGCCGACTAGCAACGATAAATAACTCTCTGGTCAGACAGAGATGCTGTCATGCCTCGCCATCGCTCTGGTAATGGAACACGCAGTGGCGGAGCCAAAGACTGTGTTGTCGAGGTCGAGTGCGAGCGGGAAGAGAGGCAGCGTCGGCACGGAGATGCAAGCGAGCGCGAGACGCACGGGTGCTGCGGCGTGGCGCGTTTGCGGTCGGCGCCTTTGGTGGCAACGGCCGGGACAAGCAGCGGTGTATGGTGTGGTGCGGGGCGGACAGGGGCGGCGGTGGACGGGGAGGAGGAGGCGGCGCGACGACGGCATGGGGGCGAAAACGGGTTCGGGGGACGGCGGATGTTGAGAGGCGTCACGCGCGGACAGGACACAGACACAGACACAGAGACACACAGATTGGAAAGGGAGGGTGCGCGGTAGTAGTTGGGAATGTGCGTACCGTGCGGGATGGGAGTGGGCGAGGAACACGGTCGTGGCCCCCTGTTTTGGGTGCGTGTGATGACGTCGGTGTGTTGTGGGAAGGGAAGGTGCTGTGGCGGCGGCGCGTAATGGGCGTAGGCCGAAAAGAGAAAGGAACGTGGGCAGTGTGTTGGCAAGCGTCGGTTCGACTGCGACGTTGATGGGCAGGGCAGGGCAAGGTTAATGGTGGTAGGAGTAGGCGTGTGGGCGCAAAAAAATCTGCCGCTGCAGGCGGTGCCGTAACCGCCATGGCGGGAAGGAGAGAGGGCCAAAGAAAGAAAGAAAGAAAGACAGAAGGAAAAAAAAAAAAAGGAGGGGGGGGGCGAAAGTGGAGAGGCGGTGGTGTGAGAAGGGCGGGGGCGGAAGGAAGGCAGGAAGGACAAGAGGCGAGGCGACGGCTTGCTTTGTGTATCGGTCGGTCTCTGGCTATGCTTCGTTTTCTGCAGCAGGGTCGGTGCGCGGCGTGGCTCGCGGCAGTGGGAACGCCTGGCGGCTGGACGGCCAGCAATGCGGTTGGATGGGCGGCCACAGCACCGCACCTGTGCCCGAGGAGGAGACGCTGGCGGCGGGCCCTGAGGTGAGGCCGGCTCGGCTGGGGCTGTGGATGTGGATGTGTAGGTGTGCGCCGCTGCTGCAACAACGAGTAAAACGCGAGAAGAAGGGATGGCGGTAGAGAGGAGAGGAAAAAAAAAAAAAAAAATAAAAGGTCGTGTTGTGTTGATGCGCAGGCAGACGCGTACAGAGAGACGAGCCCGGTCTGCAGCAGGGTGTGGCCGTGCCGAGTGCAGAGCAGCGGCGGCTCGGTTCGGTTCGGCCCGGCCCGGCGGGCCGCGCTGTTGTCGCGGACGTGAGCGCCCCCTGGCGGGTGGCCGGAGGCGGCGCGGCGTGTTGGACGTGTGGCTGGTGGCAGTGCACAATTTGCGAGTGGCTGGCGGTGTGGTGTGGCGGTTGGCGCGTCGGGCGGCGGAGAGGTATGTGTTGCGGGCGCCCTTTGCTGCGCTGCGTCGTTGCGTGTGCCGTACAGGGCGGGCGCTTGTCGACTGTGTGGGCGGTGTGGCGAATTGGCGTGAAACGGCTGCCGAGAGGTGTGTGGTAGCGAGCCGGTCGGTGTCAGTGCGAAGGGGAATGTGCGTGCGTTTGGCGGTTTCGGTGTGCTTTTTGCGGCGTGAGAGTGGGAATTAGTGGGGCCGGCTGTTGTGTTGGTTCCTTGTGTCTTGTGTCGCGTAGCTTGATGGCAACGTGGAAGGACGCCGGTTTCGTTTCGAGCCTTGCGTGTGGTTGTCGACGTTGACTGGTTGGCGTGTGCCGATGCACGTGCATGTGTGGGTCGCGAGTGCGTGTTTGGCTGGCTGTGTGTGTGTGTGTGTGTGTTTTGGGGGGGAAGGGGGAGGCGGTGGTGAAAGTGCAGTCGTTGCCACGGGCGTCGTCGGGTGGGGCTGGGGCTGTGCGCCGTGGCGGAAAGGTGGTAGGTTGCGGGAAGCGAGCCCGTCGTTGACGGTGTCGCGTGAGGTGTGAATCGAGTGGGGCGCGGGGCGCGAGACAGGAGCAGCGTGCCGCTGCGTCGTGGTCGTCAGCAGAGGCTGTGCGTGTGCTTGTCCTTTTTGTGGGCGGTTCGTGCGAGGCGTTTTTGTTTTGTGTTGCCCTAGTTGTTAGTTTATTTTGTTTGTGTTTGTTATTTGTGAGACGACGACTGGTTGGTGGCGTGCGCGCGAAGTGGCGGTGTGCGCTTCCCGTGTCGTTTGTGTTGTTTTGTTTTTGTGTGTGTTTTTTTTTTTTTTTTTTTTGCACTGGGCCCCGGGGGGTGGGTGGGTGCGTGTGTGTCGATTGCCGGCTGGCGAAAGGTGCGCCATCGGCGGGGTGGGTCGCCGGCACAAGTAGAGGCGGCGGCGTTGTTGCTGTTGTTGTGTGGTGTTTGTTTTGTTCGGCTGTGTCGGCGAGCTGTGTTGCGGTGCGTGTGAATGGTGCTGGCGTTGGGGCTGCGACTGCGACGGCGGCGAGCCGCGGGCGCGCATGATAGTGATGTTGTGAACAGCGGCTGTGTACGGTAGTGGTGTTGTTGTAGCACGACGTGCATCCGGGCCGGCGCGGAAAGCGCAGTTGCGGGCGGTTGCCCTTCGGTGCCAGCCATGTCGCGTGAGCGGCGGGTTGCTCTGGTGTCGACACGTGGTGCTCTGGGTTGTTGTGTGGTGCCCTTTGGCCGGTGGGGGTGGTTCGCGTGTGTCTCGTTCGCGCTCGGTATCTGGTCGTGGTCGTGCTGCTCCCCCGTCTGTCGGCGGTTTTCGACGTCGTCTGTACGTTTTTGTTCGTTTGCGGCGTGCCTGCCGACGTCGTCCCGTCGCGACCTTTCAACCGAAAGTGTGGCGCCCGAAGGTGAACGAACGTAACCCTGACCTCGGCGCTTTACGCTGAGCCGAGCGAACCGAACCTAACCTGTGGTGTGGCGAGGTGAGCTCAGCCTGTGAGCCCCTAACGTCTACGTACGGTAAGCTGTCCGGCTCACGCCTCACGTTTGAACGCTTTTTTAACCTACGTTTGACGCTTCTTAAACCTAGCACTGACCCCTTAACCTAACGTGTAACCTAACCTAACCTAACCTAACCTAACCTAGCCTCTGACGCCTGACGTGTTTGAATGCTTAACCTAAGTTTGACGCTTAACCTAACCCAAGTCCCCTTAACCTAACCCACGTCCACCTAACCTAACCTAGACGTGTAAACGTAATGTGTAACGCGTAACGTGTAAGGTCGGCTGGCGTGTGTGCTGACGGCAGATTGGGTTGGTCTGTCGATTCGGATTGCGGTTTGCCTCGGTCGAGGGGTTGGGTCGGAAGCGGCGAGGGGCGGCGGCGCCTGTTGCGCAGGCGGCGGCGCCTGTTGCGGCGGGCAATTGTTGAGAAACGGCTGTGAATGTTGGCGGGCGAGAGGAGGAGGACGGCGCGCGATGTGGCCCGACGGCTGCGGGCCGATCGGGAAACGGCGGGAGGGCGACGGAAGGCGATGGGGCGGCGGAGGCGCGTTTGCACGGCCGTCATCGCCGCACGCCTCGGCTTGTGTGGCTGTGGCGCCGGCCGCGCTGGCCGGGCTGCCGCGGCGACGGTGTGGGAGTTTTGCCGAAGGTTTGGCCATTGTGGCGGGTCGTCGGCTGGGGCTGTGGGGGCGGCATTTGGGCGGGGGCGGCGATTCTCGGCGGGCCGACCCAGGCTGTAGCGCGCGGTAGCTGCAGTTTGGCCGTGGTTTGCGGCGCTGCCGTGGCGACTGGTTGGCGACTGTGGTGTGGCTGTGTGTAGCCCCATCCTCGGTGGTTTGAAAGGCGCGGGCGGTTGTGGCGCAGGTTTGGGGCTGCTCCGCACAGGCTGTCGGACGTTGGGCGGTAGCAAGCGCGGGAGGCGCGGCGCGGCGGCGCGCAGAGTGGCGGCCGCTCTCTCGGCCGTCCGCGCCCGCCCGCGACACTGGCTGGGCCCTTGTGATTCTCTGCTCTGCTGTGCTGTGCTTGCGTGCCTGCCGTCCCGCTCGCTCTCGCTCTCGCTCTCGCTGTGTGTTACGCGCGTCGTCGAAATGGCAGATCAGGCGGCTACGAACGAGACTGCTGCGGCACCCGCCGCCACCGGCACTACGAAGAAGGCCAAGTCTGCGTCGTCTGCGAAGAAGCCGCGCGCCAAGCCTGCGCACCCGCGCACCTCTGAGATGGTGACGGCCGCCATCAAGAGTCTGAAGGAGCGCGGCGGGTCGTCGCTGCAGGCGATCAAGAAGTACATAGCCGCGCACTACAAGCTGGACGCGGAGAAGCTGGCGCCGTTTATCAAGAAGTACCTCAAGTCGGCCGTCGTGGCGGGCGAGCTGGTGCAGACGAAGGGGAAGGGCGCGTCCGGCTCGTTCAAGCTTGCCGGCGCCGGCGGCGGGGGGGCGGCCGAGGGCGGCAAGGCTCGTGCTGGCGGTGCCAAGAAGAAGCGCGCCGCTCCGGCCAGCAAGGAGAAGAAGGGCGCCCGTGCGGCCGGCGCAAAGAAGGCTGGTGGCGTGAAGGCGGCGACCGGTCGGAAGGCGGGCGCCGCCAAGAAGGCGTCTGCGGCGTCGGCCGCTCCCGCGGGTGCGAAGAAGGCGGCTGCGGCCAAGCCGGCCAAGGCCAAGTCGCCGTCGAAGGCGAAGAAGGCCGCCAAGGTTCCGACGAAGAAGCCGAAGGCGCCGCGCCCGAAGAAGGCGACGACGCCGTCTAAGGCGAAGGCTTCGCCCAAGAAGAAGAAGTAGAAAGAGATGGGAAAGGAAGGGTTTGGCGCTTGACTCCGTCGTCCCCACCCCCCGTCGTCGTCTAGTGGCGCGCAAGAGACGCGCGGCCCAAAACGGCCCTTCTCAGGGCCATCAAAGCACGTCGGGGAAGGTTTTGATTGTCGTGTTGCGTTTGGTGTGGGGTGTCTGTCTGGCGTTTCTGTATGCCCGTGGGGATGCTGTTTGCGTGCCGTGGTGGTTGGATTGCGGGGGTCGGTGGCGGGTGTGGGCGGCGGTAGCGGTAAGCGGTGTTGTTGTTGTTGTTGTTGTTGTTGTTGTTGTTGTCGTGGTTGATTGTCGCCGTGTTTGTGGCGGCGGCCGACGGTTGGTTTTCTGTCACGTTGTTTTGTTTGAATACGTTGGTTGGCTTGCCTGCGTTCGTTCTTCTCGGATGTCTGTCTTGTCGAGTCGTGTCTGGTCTTTGTTTTGTTCCTTTGTGTGTGTGTGTGTTATGTTTTGCAAGGGGGGGCACGTTGAGATGTGGGAAGGAGTCGGCGGGGGATTTCGGTGGCGTGTAGAGCGAGCGAGCGCGCCTGCCTGGCCGTTGGCCGTCGGAGTGGAGTGCGGGTTTTTTTTGATTTCGAAAAACGAAAGCGGCGGCCGGCCAGCCACCCGTGCGGTGTGACGTCGGCCGTTGGGTATTGTGCGCTTTGAGCGCCGGGGAGGGATGATGTGTGATTGTTGCGCGCTGCTAGCAGGCAGGCAGAGTGAGCGGGTGTGGCGGACGGACGGGAAGTGGTGGTTTTTGTTTTTTTTGGGGTTGCGGGGCGAGAGGCAGGCGACCGACAAAGTTTGCTCGCGACGGAGAGATGTTAGTGGCCCTGAAAAGGGCCGTTTTTGTTTGTGCGGTGCGGTGCCGCGGCGCGGTTTAGGCGCGCTCGCCGCGGATGCGGCGAGCGAGCTGGATGTCCTTGGGCATGATGGTGACGCGCTTGGCGTGGATTGCGCACAGGTTGGTGTCTTCGAAGAGGCCGACGAGGTAGGCCTCGCTGGCCTCCTGCAGGGCCATGACTGCGGAGCTCTGGAAGCGCAGGTCGGTCTTGAAGTCCTGGGCGATCTCGCGCACTAGGCGCTGGAATGGCAGCTTGCGGATGAGCAGCTCTGTGCTCTTCTGGTAGCGCCTGATTTCTCGCAGGGCGACGGTGCCCGGCCTGTAGCGGTGGGGCTTCTTGACGCCTCCGGTGGCGGGCGCGCTCTTCCTCGCCGCCTTGGTGGCGAGCTGTTTGCGCGGCGCCTTTCCGCCGGTGGACTTGCGGGCCGTTTGCTTTGTGCGGGCCATAGCGGTAGCGGAGCGGCGTGCGTGGAGGTTAGGTGCGGCGCGGCGTCCGGTGCTGCCTTGACAACGGGCCCGCGCGCCTCCGTGCTGCGCTTATATGCCCTCGGTTGCGCGTGGTGGGGGGAGGGCGGGCCAGAGTCTATATAGGCCTCCTGCGCCCCTGCCACGGCAAGCGGCCCCCCCGGCCGCTCCTCGCCGCAGCCGGGCGGACCAATCAGCGCCGCCCGCCCCGGACCAGGCCAGCATGGCGGACTTCCCCGAACCGCGATGGCGGCAGCAGCGGCCAACCACGGTTCAGCAGCAACCTCCACGGCAGCAGCGGCCAACCACGGTACAGCAGCAAACTCCCGCAGCCCACGTCGACGCCAGCCAACAAAATGGCGGCAACCGGGAGACGGGAAGCGACCATGTTGTCGGCCCCCGACAAGATGGCGACCGCATTGACCGTCTCCTCGACGCAATGCAGCTCATGATGGCTCGCATGTCCGAGCTAATGGCCGCAGTACATCAGGTACTCGCCGTTGCAACATCCTCAGCCCAGCATGCCTGAACACCACAGGAGCATGAGGATCTGCGTGTTCAACGCTAATGGCCTGAGGACGCAAGACGGCGAGTTCCGGCAGTTTCTACGCGACGAAGACATCGACATCTGCCTCGTCGCGGAAACGCACCTGAAGCCTGGCGTACGAGTCGGCGTGGCCAATTACGCCTGCTACCGATACGACCGACCGACTGCAGGGGGCGGCACGGCTGTTTACGTCCGACGCTCCATTCGACACCACCGTGTTCCTGTGCCGGAGCTCACTGCAATGGAAGCAGCCGCCGTTGCAGTCGACACCGTGCACGGAAGAATCACGTTCTGCGCTGTCTACAGGCCTCCACGCGGTGCACTGGACGCAGAAGACGTAAACAAGCTCCTGTCCCTCCCAGGTAACATCATACTGGGAGGCGACTGGAACGCTAAGCACGCTGCCTGGAACAGCCGCGTCACTAACACCAGCGGTCGCCGGTTACAACGCGTGGTCGAACGACACGACGCGATAGCCGTGGGACCGCACGAACCGACCATCTACCCGGCAAGAGGGCGTGAGGACGTGCTGGATTTCATTATCCTTAAAGGAATCCGGCAACATGTGGCAGCCAGCACCCGGACGGCACTTTCCTCCGACCACCTGCCGGTAATCTTCACGCTCGACTCGGAGATAATGCCGATGCGACGACACGGACTCGACCTCAGGGGCATCAACTGGGAAGAGTACCGTGAAAACGTCGCAGAAGCACTGGAGACTATTCCCGACGTCGACGCTGAAGGTGCAGAGGTCGCACTGCAACACCTAACACAAGCCATCACGGAGGCAGCAACGGCCGCAACACCCGCCAGGCGCCAGGCGGCAGACGAGCACACGCCGCGCATACTGCCACGTCACATCAGGGACCAGATAGCTGCCAAAAACAGGCTACAACGGGAATGGCAGCTAACCAAGGACCCGAGGACGAAAAGGCAACTCAACAGGTTGCGCCGCCACATCAAGGCAGATGTAGACGCACACAGGAACGCCGAGTGGGCCGCCAAAATTGAAGGGCTGAACACCGAGGACGGGACGGCGTGGAAGTCAATGAAAAGCTTCCTCCGCCGCACTCAGCCCATCCCTCCTCTACAAGTGGGCAACAGATTTGTCAGCGAACCGGACGCCAAGGCAAACGCACTGGCGGACGCGTTCGCTGCAAATTTCACAACAATTGAAGAGCCCGTAGACGAGGAACACTTGCGCCTAGTAGCGGACCGCCTGCCTGTATTTCTCCGCGAACGCGCGGAGGACGACGAGATACAGCCCGTCTCGCCGGAAGAGGTCCAGCTGCAACTTCGCCACCTGCAACGCAAGAAAGCAGGCGGACCAGATAACGTCACCAACATGTTGCTGAAGCAGCTTCCCGACGCCGCAGCACACCATCTTGCGGCAATCTTTAACGGGATACTGCGCACCAGCGTATACCCATCTTGCTGGAAGCATGCGGAGGTAGTTGCTCTTCCCAAGCCAGGGAAGGACACTCGCTTGGCTAAAAACTACCGCCCCATCAGCCTCCTGCCAGCAACATCAAAGGTATTCGAAAGGCTCTACCTGGTCCGCCTGCTGGCCCACGTAAACGCCGAAGGACTTCTCCCCGACGAGCAGTTCGGTTTTCGTCGGGAGCACGCGACGACGCACCAGCTGCTGCGCCTGACGGAGGAAGCGTTCGGAGCCGTTGACCGACGTAAGTATTTCGGCGCTCTCTTGCTGGACGTGTCTCGTGCCTTTGACTCCGTGTGGCATGACGGCCTCCTGTACAAGCTTCTTGTGCAGGGGGTACCTGTGTCGCACGTGAGGCTCCTGCAGAGCTATCTGCAGGAAAGGACGTTTCACGTCCGCGCAGCCAGTGGAATTTCCACGGAGCGCCGAATACTTGCGGGTGTACCTCAAGGCTCGGTCATCGGTCCGACGCTGTACTCCCTCTACACCGCCGATCTGCCACGCACGAACCGCGTCCAGACGGCGCTTTATGCTGACGACACGGCGATCTACAGCAGCAGCTGGAGCGTCGACGTCCTGCAGCGGCGTCTACAGGCGGCCACCGACGAGCTCACCGAGTGGGCAAAGAAGTGGCGCCTCGCCTACAATGGCGAGAAGAGTCAGGCGATTATTATAGCTAGTCGCCCCTTCCGCCACGACGCGCCAACAGTATCGGTGTGTGGAGTGCCAGTCGAATGGAACGACACAGCCAAATACTTAGGCGTCACTTTAGACCGGCGGCTTACATGGCGGCAACATGTTGAAAACATCAGGGGCAAGGCGCTGGGTAGATTGAGGCTGCTCTACCCGGTGCTCAACCCCACGTCAACGCTGCCAGAAGACGTCGGTCTTACGCTGTACAAGGCCGCCATACGACCGCTGCTGGAATACGCAGCGGTCGTGTGGGGAAACACGGCCGATACAAACCTGAAGCGCCTGCAGACTATCCAAAACAGGGCGCTACGACTGGCACTTCACCTGCCCAAGGACTTCCCCACGGAGGAGCTTCACCGCGTCGCTGCCGTCCAACCTCTACGCCAGAGGTTTAAGGACGCAGCGACAACATTCTACGATAAAGCCGAGAGGTCGACCAACCAACTGGTAAGAAGACTCGGCAGCCGACCACACTGGCGGGCGTCATTACGCTGGCCAGACCTGCTGCGCCGGTAAGAGTGATGCAGCAACCTTAACAACATTTGTCCCCGTGCAGGACAGCTTAGGAAATCATACGCATACCCCATAACTTTCACAAACTTAATGTAGGAAAAATAGCGCTAGGCTATTAAAACCTACACCTTAACCATGTGGAACACACCAACACCGTTTCACACATTAGCACACAGGCAGGCTGGGCGCAGACCGTAGCCGACTCGCGAGCCGCTGCAGCTGCTGTTTGTGCACGTTTTGCTTTGCCCGAGGAAGGAAGGATGACAGGCCGCGGCAAGGGAGGAAAGGGGCTCGGCAAGGGTGGCGCCAAGCGGCACCGCAAGGTGTTGCGCGACAACATCCAGGGCATCACGAAGCCCGCCATCCGCCGCCTGGCTCGCAGGGGCGGCGTGAAGCGCATCTCTGGTCTGATCTACGAGGAGACCCGCGGGGTGCTGAAGGTGTTCCTGGAGAACGTGATCCGCGACGCGGTGACGTACACTGAGCACGCCAAGCGCAAGACTGTGACGGCCATGGACGTGGTGTACGCCCTGAAGAGGCAGGGGCGCACCCTGTACGGTTTCGGCGGTTAGGCTGCGTCGCAGCGGGCGCTGGCCTTCCCGCGGCCGTGCTTGTGGGTGGGAGAGACTAGAAAACGGCCCTTTTCAGGGCCACCACACTGTTCGGAAGTTGAAAAGTGCGAAAGAGTCTGTGTTGTTGCTGCGTGTGTGCGCTGTGTTGTTTGTTTGTTTGTTTGTTTCTTTCTCTCTTTCTTTCTTTGTTTCTTTCTTTCCGTTTGAGCGACGTGATGTGACTGGGAGGGGAGAAGGAAAGGAAACGTGTCATGTGGCTGGCTGTGTGTGGAGCTGCTTCGTTTGTGTGTCTTTGTATCGACCGCGACGGAGGTGGCGGGCTGTGTGTTGTTGTGCGAGAGGCGGTGATTATTTGCTTGCGTGGTTTGGCTCTGTGTGTTTGCGGCGGCGTTGGGGTTTCCGAGGCAAGGCGTGTGGGCATAGGCGGCCGGATCAGCTGTTTCGTTCGTGTCGACGGCCGTTGCGCGCGGGAGTGGAGGGCGGTGTGTCGACACGCCTCCCTTTAACAATGGTCATTATTGCTGCCGTTGTCGTTTGGAAGGCGACTGCGACCGTGCAAAATGTGTGCGTGTGTGTGTGTGTGTGTGTGTGTGTGTGTTGGGCCACACGGGCTGTGTGGACGACAAGATGGCGGACGTGCGCCGGCGGCGGCTGTGCTGTGAAAGTGCAAAGTTAAAACAAAACAAGGTGCGGCGAGGACGACTGAAATTTTGCTTTGGACGTAGGTTTGTGTGGTGGCCCTGAAAAGGGCCGATTGTTGTGGGCCGAGCCGAGCCGGCAAAGCGCGTTGCGTGCAGGGGAGCACGCGGCGCTGCGATTGCCTGGCCTCCTTTAGGCCTTCTTCTCGGTCTTCTTTGGCAGCAGGACGGCCTGGATGTTGGGCAGGACACCACCCTGTGCGATGGTGACGCCCGACAGGAGCTTGTTGAGCTCCTCGTCGTTGCGGATGGCAAGCTGCAGGTGGCGCGGGATGATGCGCGTCTTCTTGTTGTCGCGGGCCGCGTTTCCGGCCAGCTCGAGCACCTCAGCCGCGAGGTACTCCATGACGGCGGCGAGGTAGACGGGCGCCCCGGCGCCGACGCGCTCTGCGTAGTTTCCCTTGCGCAGGAGGCGGTGGATTCTGCCGACCGGGAACTGGAGCCCAGCCCTGCTTGAGCGGGACTTTGACTTGCCCTTGACTTTGCCTCCCTTTCCGCGTCCGGACATGGCGATGGGCTAGCGACGGTGCACACGAAACGGAAACGAAAACGACCGGTGCGAGCGGCAGCGAGTCGAGCAGCGGAGTGCGTGCCGGCGCACTCACTCGCACTCGCATGAAAACGCTGGCTACATAAGCCAGGTGTAAAGGCAGTCTAAGCAGCGGAGCTGCTGTTCCTGCGGGGACCTCGTTAGTGGGTGCAGTGGACCTAACAGGGTGAGCTGTCCTCGCTGGGCGTAGTTCATTGTGACGCCCTCTGTTTCGACATCGGGCGGCGAGAGATAATTACTCTCGCAGTAGATCTGGCCAACGAGTCGTTGGCCTGTGGTGGACCTGGCGGCCCAGACCACGAATCAAGCGGCTGCCAGACCGTTCTGCATTGCTGTAGAACTGCCGGGCGATTTGCCGGAAGCGATCCCGGAGGAAGGGGATCCCAGCTTCTTCATGGAGCAGCCTCGTCGGATAGCGAGGTGGCTTGTGGAGCGCTAGTCGCAGCGCCCTGTTTTGCAGTCGTTGGAGCGTCGCAATGTGCGTCGCGGCCGCGTTACCCCACACCACAGCCGCGTATTCCAGTACCGGCCGAACAAGGGACAGGTACATGGTGAGGCCATGGCGTGGAGGGAGAGTCGATGACGGGTTGAGCAGTGGGTAAAGCGCACGAAGGCGCCCCACTGCCCGCCCTCGGACGTCACGGATGTGTGGCAGCCACGTCAGGTGTCTGTCCAACGTCACCCCGAGGTAGTTGCCGGTCCGCGACCAGGGGATGGGGCCCCCCATGATCGTGACCGGCGGTAGGTCCGGTGGCAGCCTCTTTCTGCTGAAGATGACAGCCTGACTCTTCGCAGCGTTGAACTTCAAGCGCCATTTCGTGGACCAGGCGCCCAGGACGTCACATCCGAGCTGGAGGCGACGGCGCATCTCGGCCGCATTCATGCTGCGGGTGAACAACGCCGTGTCGTCGGCATAAAGTGCCAACTCCACGCGTGCCACCCGCGGGGCGTCGGCGGTGTACAGGGAGTACAGCAGGGGGCCGAGGACCGACCCCTGCGGCACCCCCGCTCGAATCTGCCGGTCGGTGGAAGTGCCTCCATCTGCTCGGACGTGGAAAGTGCGTCCCGAGAGATACGAGCGCAGCAGGACTACGTGCGACGTCGGTACCCCGTGCGCAAAAAGTTTGTACACGAGGCCGTCGTGCCACACGCAGTCGAAGGCCTTGGAGACGTCGAGAAGCACCGCCCCTAGGTACTCCCGCGTCTCCAGCGCTCGCATCGCCTGCTCCACGAGACGCAGCAACTGCTGCGTGGTAGAGTGGCCGCACCGGAAACCAAACTGCTCCTCGGGAATGAGTTGCTGTTCCGTCACGTGGCGCAGCAGCCGCTCCGTGTACAACCTCTCAAACACTTTTGAGAGGGACGGGAGCAGACTGATCGGCCGGTAGTTCGCGGCCTGACGTGGATCCTTGCCGCTCTTGGGGATGGCAACCACTTCCGCGTGTTTCCACGCGGAAGGGAAGGTCCCAGAGCGGAGGATACTGTTAAAGATGTCCGCCAGAGATTGGTGTACCTCCGGCGGAAGCATCCGCAACAGGCAGTTGGTGACACCATCCGTGCCACCCGCCTTCTTCGGGTTGAGACGACGGAGCTGCAGGTCCACTTCCTCGGCTGTGATTTGCTCGATCACGTCGTCTTCCTGTCGCGCAGCGAGAAAAACCGGCAGGCGCTCTGCCACCAGACGGACGTGATCGGGATCGACCACGCCATCAGCAGGTTGAAAGTTTTCTGCGAACGTGTCCGCGAGGATGCCTGCTTTCGCATCTGGTTCGCAGACAACGTCCGCACCCACATGGAGAGGTGGGACTCGCTGACGACGACGAAGGAAACGCTTAGCGGTCCGCCAAGCGCTGCCGTCCGTCGTTGTAAGAGTGGCCACAAGACCCGCCCAGTCCCGATGACGATGGTCGTCGATGGCGGCCCGAATCTCGCGCCGCGCCCTGTTGAGGCGGCGCTTCGTGTCAGGCAGCCGTGTGAGCTGCCACTCCCGAAAGAGGCGATTCTTGTTTGTGATCGCCTCGAGGATGTGTGGCGGGAGTTGGCGCGACATCTCTCGCGGCCGTCCTGGCCGCCTGGGGGTGGCCGCCTCCGCTGCAGCCAGTGTGTGCCGCGTGAAGAAGGCCAACGCTTCGTCAGCCCCTTGCACAGCGGGATCGGGCGCGCCCTCGAGGCGGTCGAGGACCTCGACACGAAAGCGCGCCTCGTCTATGCCTCGGAAGTTGTGTCGGTCGGACGGCATAGATGCACCGATGACGTCCATGTCGAAGACCACCGGGAGGTGATCGGACGACATGGCACATCTAACGGTGGCGGACGTGAAGTGCCCAACACCTTTGAGCACGGCGATGTCGAGCACGTCAGACTGGCCGCGATGGGGGAAGACGGTGTGCTCATAAGGCCCCAGTACTATCGCACCATGCCGTTGCGTGACGCGAAGGAGGCGGCGGCCGCTGGCGTTAGTGATGCGGGAGTTCCACTGAGGGTGCTTGGCGTTCAAGTCACCCGCAATGAAGACTTTCCCGCGCAGTGCCAGCAGGGCGTCGACGTCAGCCTCCTGAAGCAGTCCCCTCGGCGGCCTGTAGGCCGCAACGAAGGTGATGACCCCTGCCGTCGTGGTGACAGCCACCCCAGTGGCCTCCATTGCAGCGAGGGGCGGAAGCTGGACTTCGTGATGTTTGAGGGACGCCTTGATGTAGATGGCCGTCCCTCCGCCGTGGGTCAGCCTGTCGGTGCGGTAGCACCGATAGTTGGCCACCCTCACGTGTATTCCCGGCTTCAGGAAGGTCTCGCACACGAGGCAGATGTCAATTGCCTCGTCGCGCAAGAACTCCCTGAATTCCCCTTGTTGGGGGACCAAGCTGTTTGCGTTGAAGGCGCAAACGGTGAGGCCATGGATATGGCGATTATCCATGGCACGGCGGAGTTGCAACGCCGGCCTGAAGGGCCGACGTGACCGCGGTGACGAGCACCGGGAGCTGCTCGAGCAGCTGGCTCAACGACCGCAAGAGCGATCGGAGTTCAGCTGCGTCGGTGGCCATGGGGGCGGTGGGGGCCGCTGGGGCGGCCTCCGCCACTGGGGCGGCCGGTGGCGGCTGCTCCGTACTAGGCGACTGCCGCGGAGCATCGGCAGCCGGTCGCGGCGCAGCACGAGGCGTCGTCCTCTGCGGCGGCAGAGTGTCTTCGACAGTCCGTCGTGCAGCGGCAGGGGTGGCCCGTCCCGCACGCCGGCGACGCCTGCGCGGGGCGGCAGCCCGCGCGCCCTGCGTGGGCGCGGGGGCTGCCACCCCCACGGGCGAAGCCGTGGACGGCGCGGTCGGTGGCCGCGGCTCACGCTCCACCTGCGCCGAACTTCGGGTGGCGGAAGCTGGTCCTCCCTTGGTGGCGGCAGCAAAGCTGGTGGACGGGTGCACCTTACGAGAAGGAGCGGTCCCTCCCCTCGGTTGATTTCGGCCCCGTTTGAAGGCCGAGCAGCCTCGATAGCTGGCAACGTGCGTGCCGCCGCAATTGCAGCACGTCGGTTTGTCTTCCCTGGCAAGCCCGCAAGACTTGCTCTCGTGCCCGCCCGCGCACTTAACGCAGCGGGGCGACATGGAGCAGTAGCGGGAGACATGGTCGAGCCTTTGGCAGGAAAAGCACTGGGCCCTCTTGCCTTTGGCCCGGAGAGGTTCCACTGCGACCTTGACACGGCCGACCCGCTGCACCTGGAAAATCTTCCGATTTTCCAGGTTGTCAACGAGGACAACCTGGTACAGTGGCATGTCGCGATGCGTACGTGGAGACTTCATTAGTCCGGTGGACCGGACGCCGAAGCCTAGGTCCTCGAGCTCCTCGCGAAGGTAGTCCGCACCAAACTTGAGGGGAAGGTGGCGGAATACCACCTTCAGAAGTTTGAGCGGCTCGGAGGGGTGCGTGTAGCACGGGAGGCCATCTTTGCAGATGGCGTCCATCACCGCGCGGTACTCCTCGTTGGTCGACACTGTGACCTTGTAAAGGTCACGGCCAGCGTTCTTGACAGTGGCGGACGTGGCCACCCTGTCCAGTTTTTGCTGGAACTCCTTGTATTCGCCAGCCCACTGGATGACTATAGGCGGCGGCTTCTTTTGGGCCGGCGCCGGAGGCGCGGCGCCATCCTCCATCGCATCGTCGCTGACGCCCGCAAACGTGTTGGCGGTCGGCAGCGGGGTCGGTAGCTGCAGCGCAGCGGCCCTGGCAGTGTGCCGCCGGGGCGGGGCGACAAAACCATCCTCGTCCGGCTGTCGGGAAGCAGCAGGTGAACGAGTGGGCCGCCGCGTGGTCTTCGTCGATTTCTGCGCGGCGGTGCTCCGGGAGGAGCCCGCGAGAGTCAGCCCAGACTCGGTGGTGGAGGTGCGGGAGGCCCTGGTGGCCTTCTTCCGCGGCCTCGCTCCTTCAGATGTCTGAGAGGGAGTGTCAGAGTCGTCATGCGTCACAGCCCGGCGCTTTCTGGGCGCGCGGGGAGCGTCAAGGTCGGTGTCACGGCGCTCCGACTCGGCAATCGCCTCAGCCAGATTGGCGTCGGGCAGGTCCATGTCCTCCATCTCGGTAGCTGCAGCTAGCGCAGCCACGGGCTCTTCTCGTGTCTCCGGGGCCAGGGGGGCAACCGGGGGCACATCGACCTCTTCAGTGGTCGAGGCCAGCGGCGCAACTCCCGCCGAGGCCGCCACCGCCGGGACCGCAAAATCGTGCGATGCGACCGGCGGGGCTCTCGGTGGCACACCCGACACATGCTGCCTCGTGTGCGGTAGAGCGGCAGCCTTCTGAATGTTGCAGAAGGCGAGAATAGCCGCCTCGTCGTCCTCTCGACCAGGGTAGGGGCCCCCGTGGGCGAGTTTGTTCATGAGAATGAACACTCGATCACGAGGGTGCGCGTCAAAATCCGATGAGTCAAACCCGTCAGCGTCAGTTGTCGAAAGCCGGTTCGTCATAAGTGGGGGGCCGGATGGGGCCGCCACCGGGATCAACTCAGTCGCCTGAGCTGGCCCCGACGGACGGCGATCCGCCACACCCTTCGCAAGTAAAGCATCCTCTCTCATCGACATCTCGAACCGCAATCCGTCGTCCGTGCGTGCCGGCGCAGCCGGGGTGGGGGTGCTTTATGGGCTCGGGTGCGGCGGCCGGTTGCGCGCGCGCCCCATTGGTCGGCGGCCGCAACAGGGCGAGCTGGTAAAGGTGCGGCGGCGGCTGGCGGCGGGTGCCACTGTGTGGGGAGACGCTGACTAGAGCGGAGCGCTTGCTACTGGTGTTGCTGCTGCCGTACGTTGGTTCGAGATGCCGCCCAAGACTAGCGGGAAGGCCGCCAAGAAGGCTGGCAAGGCGCAGAAGAACATTTCGAAGGGCGACAAGAAGAAGAAGCGCAAGAGGAAGGAGAGCTATGCCATCTACATCTACAAGGTGCTGAAGCAGGTGCACCCTGACACGGGCATCTCGTCGAAGGCGATGAGCATCATGAACAGCTTCGTGAACGACATTTTCGAGCGCATTGCGGCCGAGGCTTCTCGCCTGGCGCACTACAACAAGCGCTCGACCATCACGTCCCGCGAGATCCAGACCGCTGTGCGGCTGTTGCTGCCTGGCGAGCTGGCCAAGCACGCCGTGAGCGAGGGCACGAAGGCGGTGACCAAGTACACGAGCTCCAAGTAAGGAGGTGGCTCTGGAATGGAAGGAAGGATGGAGAAGGCTCCTCCGTTGCGAGAGCGGCAAAACGGCCCTTTTCAGGGCCACCAACTTGCCATTTGCGGGAAGGGCGGAATTGTTGTTGTTGTTGTTTGTGTGGACGGCTGTGATGTGATGTATGTGTGCATTGTGATTGTGGGTGGGGGGGGCGCGTCAAAGCGTGTTGCGGGGTACGGCCACGAGGTTGGTCGCCGTGGCGTGGAATGGTGGCACGCCTCGTTGGAGTGGTTTTGACCCATTGGTGTTGGTGTGTGTGTGTGTGTGTGTGTGTGTGTGTGTGTGTGTGTACCTGTCTGCGAGGGGGGACAGTGCGATCGGCGACTTTTGTGTCACCGTAACGACGGCCGTTTGCGGGTTTGTTTTTTGCACATCATACATGGCGAGGGTGAAATGTGAAATGTTTTTGTTTGGTTTTTTTTTTTTGTTTTTTTTTTGCCGCCCACTATTCCCTTTGCTGTACGCCGAGTTTGACAATGGTGCGACGTAACTGCAGCGTGGAGGTGTGTGAGTGACGTTGAAGTGAACGTGCCATTAAGACGCATTGTTGTTGTATTGTACTGTACGTGTACGGCGACACGCACGATGATGTACCATTCGACTCTGATTTTTGATAGCCGTGTTTGACTGATTGCGTACGACGCACGCACACCGATGTCGTCATTCAAGATGCACGCGTGTCCAGTGCAGTACAGTAAGCGCGACGCTAGACGACGACGACGGCGGCGGCGGTCGTTTGTTTGGCGAATGTCTGTACACGTGTTTGTCTGTGTCCATCCGGTATGTATTTGTTTGTTTGTTTGAAAGTGTTTTGTGTGTCGGTGACGTGGTCCGATCCGTCGCCCCCTGAGTAACTGTCGATCGGCGCGATAGACCGGCGTCACGCAACTGAACCGAAGTCGTGGGCACACCCGTCATACTGTTGTACACCGTCGCGCTGAGAACGGTAACGAAAGGTTGACTTTGATCGGTCGAATGTCTGGGCAGAACGTGAGGAATGAGGCAAGAGTGCAAGGAGGAAAGGACAGAGGGGGGGCAAAAGAGAGAGAGGAAGGGAAAAAGGGGAGAAACGCATTCGTAGAGCAACGGAACGTTCCCGTGTCGGAGGCGTATTGGAGCCGCACTGAAATGCGTTTAACGGCGGCGCGGCTGCAAGTGTCTGCCGTGGTGAACGTTACCTTTGACGGCTGCATTGGGCTTTGCCTTTGCTTTCGCTTTTCGCTTTCCCGGATGTACGTAACGTTTGTTGATATGGTTCTGAGGAAGAGTGTATGACAGTGCCGTGCCGTCCATGTTCGTGTGCCCTCCCATTGTGTGTATGCTATTGTCTGTGTACTTGAATGATGTATGTAGGTGTTAGTGGACATGTTTTACCAGTGGGGGGAAATGGATGTCACGGTGGAGATGACGCACCCTCCGTACAGAAAGGTGTCGAGAAAGTGAGTGTGTGTGTGTGTGTGTGTGTGTGTGTGTGTGTGTGTGTGTGCGCGTCCGTGAATTGGCAGTGTTTGGAGGTGGGCGTGCCCTGCATGTGGCCCGGAAGGCTGTTCGTTTGGCGGTAGTGTTGTGTGGACAGGGGAGGGGCATGCGTAACGCTGCTGGCATGGCATTTCGGGAGATGGGAGGGGGCAAACGAGGAAACGAGGAGCGGCGGCCAAAGACGGGACGGGGAGGGGCGCGGTGTGGGTGGCTTGCGCCTGTGCTCGGCGTTGTGGTTTGTGCAAAAGAGGAGGAGAAAAACAATGAGTTGCCAGGGAGGGGAGCGGTGTTGTGTTGTGGTTGTCGTGGTGTAGCCGCAGACGCGGCTGTCAGTGAACGTGGCGAGACGGACGGATGCGCGGAGGGGCGGGGGCGGCGCATTTCGCCGGTGCCGTGCCGTGCCATGCCTGAAAGCCGCGTGGTCGCTGTGTTGTTGGTGGCGTGGGGGCGAGGAGAGTACCGTACGGGTGTGCTTGTGCGCCGGAAATGGCACACTGCGCCTGCCCGTCTTGGAGGCTGATGGCTGTGGTGTGGAAATGGGGCGCGGTGATGTTGAAGCAGTTGAAGAACAGAAAAGAAACCAAGAAGAAAACGGAAGGCGTGATGCGGCGGTGGTGGTGAGAGCGGGAAAAACAAAACAAAACAAAAGAACGAAAAAAAAACAACAAGAAACAAAAAAGAAAACAAAAAGTCTATCAATATTAAAATGTAAATGGAAATGGAAATGGACCCAGGTATAACCTCCCTGCACAAATAGCAGAGAGTCCGATGGTAATAAAAATGTGCCAGAATGTTAACGTCCCTACAAAACAAACCCAACGATAATATTAATGAAAGAATGAACCGTATGTAACATTGCAACAGACACAATGAAACCTGATAAATTGTATAAGGGCAGCAGCGTTGACCTTTGGCCCTGTATTCAGAATAAAAAGAGCCAAAGATCGTTACCCCAATGAAAAAAAAAGACACTGAAACACGTATGTAACATAGCAGCGATGGCGAGACATTGTAGCATCTGTGACCAGAGAGTTTGCGCTGGACTGCGCGAGTGTTGCGAGCGGTTCTCAGTCAGTCAGTCAGTCAGTCAGTCAGTCAGTGAGTCGTTGCGAGTCTGTAGCTCTGTGTAGTTGAGGGCTGTACTCTGTCAGTAGTCGTCGCGTGCAGTACGCTAATAGTCGTCATGCAGAGCGGTCGGTCAGTAGTAGGAGCCGAGTGCGGTTGTGTGATGTAGGCGGTCGGCAACACTGGTCAAGATGGTGAATAAGGTATACTGCTGTTAATTAATATAATCATTAGATAGTGAAAAATTTCATTTATTGTAATTATTCTCCAACAAGTTCCCCAATAATAATGTTTATTTCAAAAGCATTTTTCAAACATTTAATGTTTTATTGAACTAAAGAGTTCGTTGCACTTCACATTTCATTCCACTTCTTTGAAGAAAAATTTCACTAAAATCACAAAAAAAGAGAATATTATTATTTGCAATGCAGTTCCTCCAAGCGCTGCGCAACAACAAGAGCAGAAATGTGACATCCATTTATTCGGAGGTAAGACTTTAATTCTGATTGTTTTGCACAGGGCCAAAGACCGATATTTCGGTTTAATTGAAGTTTCTTGTCACTGAACGGACTTTAAATGTTGTGAAGAATTTATATTTGAGTCAGATTGCGAATTTCACATTTTTGTTGCCATTTTCAATACCTCTCATTGTGGGCGAGGTTACAATTAGCGCAATGTCCATTAGCATCCGAAAATAACATTGTCCATTATTTGAAAGTTTGCGGGGAGGTTACAACACACACAAAAAAAACAAAAAAAAAAAAAAAATTGCATTTATATCCGCTCCTCAATTGTAGATACCCCTTACACAGCTGTGTGCAATGAATGAGTGCTGGCTGGTAATTAATTGCACTCCTTGGAGGGAAATGCCATAGGAAGTGGTCTTTAAAAAGTGAATGTTTTTCGTTAAAAGACAAAAGGTACTTTAGAAAAAAGTAATAGTGGGGCGTTTGTTGTTGAACAAAGTAAGTACAATGAACATACGTTATCAGATTTGCGCAATGCAGCTTCACACTACCTTTTGATTATAACACAATATACTATACATCGTCCCGAACCGTGACCAGAGTCGCGAGACGAGCAGAGCACGCCGCCGACGCCCGCTCAGTACAACCGTCCACCCGCTACTACTGTCGACCGACTACTACCTCTCCCGACTCGCGCTACAATATATATAACAACTGTTCCCGGCGACCCGGTGCGTGCCACTACTGTCGTCTGGCGCGGTCCAAGCGCCGACTAGCAACGATAAATAACTCTCTGGTCAGACAGAGATGCTGTCATGCCTCGCCATCGCTCTGGTAATGGAACACGCAGTGGCGGAGCCAAAGACTGTGTTGTCGAGGTCGAGTGCGAGCGGGAAGAGAGGCAGCGTCGGCACGGAGATGCAAGCGAGCGCGAGACGCACGGGTGCTGCGGCGTGGCGCGTTTGCGGTCGGCGCCTTTGGTGGCAACGGCCGGGACAAGCAGCGGTGTATGGTGTGGTGCGGGGCGGACAGGGGCGGCGGTGGACGGGGAGGAGGAGGCGGCGCGACGACGGCATGGGGGCGAAAACGGGTTCGGGGGACGGCGGATGTTGAGAGGCGTCACGCGCGGACAGGACACAGACACAGACACAGAGACACACAGATTGGAAAGGGAGGGTGCGCGGTAGTAGTTGGGAATGTGCGTACCGTGCGGGATGGGAGTGGGCGAGGAACACGGTCGTGGCCCCCTGTTTTGGGTGCGTGTGATGACGTCGGTGTGTTGTGGGAAGGGAAGGTGCTGTGGCGGCGGCGCGTAATGGGCGTAGGCCGAAAAGAGAAAGGAACGTGGGCAGTGTGTTGGCAAGCGTCGGTTCGACTGCGACGTTGATGGGCAGGGCAGGGCAAGGTTAATGGTGGTAGGAGTAGGCGTGTGGGCGCAAAAAAATCTGCCGCTGCAGGCGGTGCCGTAACCGCCATGGCGGGAAGGAGAGAGGGCCAAAGAAAGAAAGAAAGAAAGACAGAAGGAAAAAAAAAAAAAGGAGGGGGGGGGGCGAAAGTGGAGAGGCGGTGGTGTGAGAAGGGCGGGGGCGGAAGGAAGGCAGGAAGGACAAGAGGCGAGGCGACGGCTTGCTTTGTGTATCGGTCGGTCTCTGGCTATGCTTCGTTTTCTGCAGCAGGGTCGGTGCGCGGCGTGGCTCGCGGCAGTGGGAACGCCTGGCGGCTGGACGGCCAGCAATGCGGTTGGATGGGCGGCCACAGCACCGCACCTGTGCCCGAGGAGGAGACGCTGGCGGCGGGCCCTGAGGTGAGGCCGGCTCGGCTGGGGCTGTGGATGTGGATGTGTAGGTGTGCGCCGCTGCTGCAACAACGAGTAAAACGCGAGAAGAAGGGATGGCGGTAGAGAGGAGAGGAAAAAAAAAAAAAAAAATAAAAGGTCGTGTTGTGTTGATGCGCAGGCAGACGCGTACAGAGAGACGAGCCCGGTCTGCAGCAGGGTGTGGCCGTGCCGAGTGCAGAGCAGCGGCGGCTCGGTTCGGTTCGGCCCGGCCCGGCGGGCCGCGCTGTTGTCGCGGACGTGAGCGCCCCCTGGCGGGTGGCCGGAGGCGGCGCGGCGTGTTGGACGTGTGGCTGGTGGCAGTGCACAATTTGCGAGTGGCTGGCGGTGTGGTGTGGCGGTTGGCGCGTCGGGCGGCGGAGAGGTATGTGTTGCGGGCGCCCTTTGCTGCGCTGCGTCGTTGCGTGTGCCGTACAGGGCGGGCGCTTGTCGACTGTGTGGGCGGTGTGGCGAATTGGCGTGAAACGGCTGCCGAGAGGTGTGTGGTAGCGAGCCGGTCGGTGTCAGTGCGAAGGGGAATGTGCGTGCGTTTGGCGGTTTCGGTGTGCTTTTTGCGGCGTGAGAGTGGGAATTAGTGGGGCCGGCTGTTGTGTTGGTTCCTTGTGTCTTGTGTCGCGTAGCTTGATGGCAACGTGGAAGGACGCCGGTTTCGTTTCGAGCCTTGCGTGTGGTTGTCGACGTTGACTGGTTGGCGTGTGCCGATGCACGTGCATGTGTGGGTCGCGAGTGCGTGTTTGGCTGGCTGTGTGTGTGTGTGTGTGTGTGTTTTGGGGGGGAAGGGGGAGGCGGTGGTGAAAGTGCAGTCGTTGCCACGGGCGTCGTCGGGTGGGGCTGGGGCTGTGCGCCGTGGCGGAAAGGTGGTAGGTTGCGGGAAGCGAGCCCGTCGTTGACGGTGTCGCGTGAGGTGTGAATCGAGTGGGGCGCGGGGCGCGAGACAGGAGCAGCGTGCCGCTGCGTCGTGGTCGTCAGCAGAGGCTGTGCGTGTGCTTGTCCTTTTTGTGGGCGGTTCGTGCGAGGCGTTTTTGTTTTGTGTTGCCCTAGTTGTTAGTTTATTTTGTTTGTGTTTGTTATTTGTGAGACGACGACTGGTTGGTGGCGTGCGCGCGAAGTGGCGGTGTGCGCTTCCCGTGTCGTTTGTGTTGTTTTGTTTTTGTGTGTGTTTTTTTTTTTTTTTTTTTTGCACTGGGCCCCGGGGGGTGGGTGGGTGCGTGTGTGTCGATTGCCGGCTGGCGAAAGGTGCGCCATCGGCGGGGTGGGTCGCCGGCACAAGTAGAGGCGGCGGCGTTGTTGCTGTTGTTGTGTGGTGTTTGTTTTGTTCGGCTGTGTCGGCGAGCTGTGTTGCGGTGCGTGTGAATGGTGCTGGCGTTGGGGCTGCGACTGCGACGGCGGCGAGCCGCGGGCGCGCATGATAGTGATGTTGTGAACAGCGGCTGTGTACGGTAGTGGTGTTGTTGTAGCATGACGTGCATCCGGGCCGGCGCGGAAAGCGCAGTTGCGGGCGGTTGCCCTTCGGTGCCAGCCATGTCGCGTGAGCGGCGGGTTGCTCTGGTGTCGACACGTGGTGCTCTGGGTTGTTGTGTGGTGCCCTTTGGCCGGTGGGGGTGGTTCGCGTGTGTCTCGTTCGCGCTCGGTATCTGGTCGTGGTCGTGCTGCTCCCCCGTCTGTCGGCGGTTTTCGACGTCGTCTGTACGTTTTTGTTCGTTTGCGGCGTGCCTGCCGACGTCGTCCCGTCGCGACCTTTCAACCGAAAGTGTGGCGCCCGAAGGTGAACGAACGTAACCCTGACCTCGGCGCTTTACGCTGAGCCGAGCGAACCGAACCTAACCTGTGGTGTGGCGAGGTGAGCTCAGCCTGTGAGCCCCTAACGTCTACGTACGGTAAGCTGTCCGGCTCACGCCTCACGTTTGAACGCTTTTTTAACCTACGTTTGACGCTTCTTAAACCTAGCACTGACCCCTTAACCTAACGTGTAACCTAACCTAACCTAACCTAACCTAACCTAGCCTCTGACGCCTGACGTGTTTGAATGCTTAACCTAAGTTTGACGCTTAACCTAACCCAAGTCCCCTTAACCTAACCCACGTCCACCTAACCTAACCTAGACGTGTAAACGTAATGTGTAACGCGTAACGTGTAAGGTCGGCTGGCGTGTGTGCTGACGGCAGATTGGGTTGGTCTGTCGATTCGGATTGCGGTTTGCCTCGGTCGAGGGGTTGGGTCGGAAGCGGCGAGGGGCGGCGGCGCCTGTTGCGCAGGCGGCGGCGCCTGTTGCGGCGGGCAATTGTTGAGAAACGGCTGTGAATGTTGGCGGGCGAGAGGAGGAGGACGGCGCGCGATGTGGCCCGACGGCTGCGGGCCGATCGGGAAACGGCGGGAGGGCGACGGAAGGCGATGGGGCGGCGGAGGCGCGTTTGCACGGCCGTCATCGCCGCACGCCTCGGCTTGTGTGGCTGTGGCGCCGGCCGCGCTGGCCGGGCTGCCGCGGCGACGGTGTGGGAGTTTTGCCGAAGGTTTGGCCATTGTGGCGGGTCGTCGGCTGGGGCTGTGGGGGCGGCATTTGGGCGGGGGCGGCGATTCTCGGCGGGCCGACCCAGGCTGTAGCGCGCGGTAGCTGCAGTTTGGCCGTGGTTTGCGGCGCTGCCGTGGCGACTGGTTGGCGACTGTGGTGTGGCTGTGTGTAGCCCCATCCTCGGTGGTTTGAAAGGCGCGGGCGGTTGTGGCGCAGGTTTGGGGCTGCTCCGCACAGGCTGTCGGACGTTGGGCGGTAGCAAGCGCGGGAGGCGCGGCGCGGCGGCGCGCAGAGTGGCGGCCGCTCTCTCGGCCGTCCGCGCCCGCCCGCGACACTGGCTGGGCCCTTGTGATTCTCTGCTCTGCTGTGCTGTGCTTGCGTGCCTGCCGTCCCGCTCGCTCTCGCTCTCGCTCTCGCTGTGTGTTACGCGCGTCGTCGAAATGGCAGATCAGGCGGCTACGAACGAGACTGCTGCGGCACCCGCCGCCACCGGCACTACGAAGAAGGCCAAGTCTGCGTCGTCTGCGAAGAAGCCGCGCGCCAAGCCTGCGCACCCGCGCACCTCTGAGATGGTGACGGCCGCCATCAAGAGTCTGAAGGAGCGCGGCGGGTCGTCGCTGCAGGCGATCAAGAAGTACATAGCCGCGCACTACAAGCTGGACGCGGAGAAGCTGGCGCCGTTTATCAAGAAGTACCTCAAGTCGGCCGTCGTGGCGGGCGAGCTGGTGCAGACGAAGGGGAAGGGCGCGTCCGGCTCGTTCAAGCTTGCCGGCGCCGGCGGCGGGGGGGCGGCCGAGGGCGGCAAGGCTCGTGCTGGCGGTGCCAAGAAGAAGCGCGCCGCTCCGGCCAGCAAGGAGAAGAAGGGCGCCCGTGCGGCCGGCGCAAAGAAGGCTGGTGGCGTGAAGGCGGCGACCGGTCGGAAGGCGGGCGCCGCCAAGAAGGCGTCTGCGGCGTCGGCCGCTCCCGCGGGTGCGAAGAAGGCGGCTGCGGCCAAGCCGGCCAAGGCCAAGTCGCCGTCGAAGGCGAAGAAGGCCGCCAAGGTTCCGACGAAGAAGCCGAAGGCGCCGCGCCCGAAGAAGGCGACGACGCCGTCTAAGGCGAAGGCTTCGCCCAAGAAGAAGAAGTAGAAAGAGATGGGAAAGGAAGGGTTTGGCGCTTGACTCCGTCGTCCCCACCCCCCGTCGTCGTCTAGTGGCGCGCAAGAGACGCGCGGCCCAAAACGGCCCTTCTCAGGGCCATCAAAGCACGTCGGGGAAGGTTTTGATTGTCGTGTTGCGTTTGGTGTGGGGTGTCTGTCTGGCGTTTCTGTATGCCCGTGGGGATGCTGTTTGCGTGCCGTGGTGGTTGGATTGCGGGGGTCGGTGGCGGGTGTGGGCGGCGGTAGCGGTAAGCGGTGTTGTTGTTGTTGTTGTTGTTGTTGTTGTTGTTGTCGTGGTTGATTGTCGCCGTGTTTGTGGCGGCGGCCGACGGTTGGTTTTCTGTCACGTTGTTTTGTTTGAATACGTTGGTTGGCTTGCCTGCGTTCGTTCTTCTCGGATGTCTGTCTTGTCGAGTCGTGTCTGGTCTTTGTTTTGTTCCTTTGTGTGTGTGTGTGTTATGTTTTGCAAGGGGGGGCACGTTGAGATGTGGGAAGGAGTCGGCGGGGGATTTCGGTGGCGTGTAGAGCGAGCGAGCGCGCCTGCCTGGCCGTTGGCCGTCGGAGTGGAGTGCGGGTTTTTTTTGATTTCGAAAAACGAAAGCGGCGGCCGGCCAGCCACCCGTGCGGTGTGACGTCGGCCGTTGGGTATTGTGCGCTTTGAGCGCCGGGGAGGGATGATGTGTGATTGTTGCGCGCTGCTAGCAGGCAGGCAGAGTGAGCGGGTGTGGCGGACGGACGGGAAGTGGTGGTTTTTGTTTTTTTTGGGGTTGCGGGGCGAGAGGCAGGCGACCGACAAAGTTTGCTCGCGACGGAGAGATGTTAGTGGCCCTGAAAAGGGCCGTTTTTGTTTGTGCGGTGCGGTGCCGCGGCGCGGTTTAGGCGCGCTCGCCGCGGATGCGGCGAGCGAGCTGGATGTCCTTGGGCATGATGGTGACGCGCTTGGCGTGGATTGCGCACAGGTTGGTGTCTTCGAAGAGGCCGACGAGGTAGGCCTCGCTGGCCTCCTGCAGGGCCATGACTGCGGAGCTCTGGAAGCGCAGGTCGGTCTTGAAGTCCTGGGCGATCTCGCGCACTAGGCGCTGGAATGGCAGCTTGCGGATGAGCAGCTCTGTGCTCTTCTGGTAGCGCCTGATTTCTCGCAGGGCGACGGTGCCCGGCCTGTAGCGGTGGGGCTTCTTGACGCCTCCGGTGGCGGGCGCGCTCTTCCTCGCCGCCTTGGTGGCGAGCTGTTTGCGCGGCGCCTTTCCGCCGGTGGACTTGCGGGCCGTTTGCTTTGTGCGGGCCATAGCGGTAGCGGAGCGGCGTGCGTGGAGGTTAGGTGCGGCGCGGCGTCCGGTGCTGCCTTGACAACGGGCCCGCGCGCCTCCGTGCTGCGCTTATATGCCCTCGGTTGCGCGTGGTGGGGGGAGGGCGGGCCAGAGTCTATATAGGCCTCCTGCGCCCCTGCCACGGCAAGCGGCCCCCCCGGCCGCTCCTCGCCGCAGCCGGGCGGACCAATCAGCGCCGCCCGCCCCGGACCAGGCCAGCATGGCGGACTTCCCCGAACCGCGATGGCGGCAGCAGCGGCCAACCACGGTTCAGCAGCAACCTCCACGGCAGCAGCGGCCAACCACGGTACAGCAGCAAACTCCCGCAGCCCACGTCGACGCCAGCCAACAAAATGGCGGCAACCGGGAGACGGGAAGCGACCATGTTGTCGGCCCCCGACAAGATGGCGACCGCATTGACCGTCTCCTCGACGCAATGCAGCTCATGATGGCTCGCATGTCCGAGCTAATGGCCGCAGTACATCAGGTACTCGCCGTTGCAACATCCTCAGCCCAGCATGCCTGAACACCACAGGAGCATGAGGATCTGCGTGTTCAACGCTAATGGCCTGAGGACGCAAGACGGCGAGTTCCGGCAGTTTCTACGCGACGAAGACATCGACATCTGCCTCGTCGCGGAAACGCACCTGAAGCCTGGCGTACGAGTCGGCGTGGCCAATTACGCCTGCTACCGATACGACCGACCGACTGCAGGGGGCGGCACGGCTGTTTACGTCCGACGCTCCATTCGACACCACCGTGTTCCTGTGCCGGAGCTCACTGCAATGGAAGCAGCCGCCGTTGCAGTCGACACCGTGCACGGAAGAATCACGTTCTGCGCTGTCTACAGGCCTCCACGCGGTGCACTGGACGCAGAAGACGTAAACAAGCTCCTGTCCCTCCCAGGTAACATCATACTGGGAGGCGACTGGAACGCTAAGCACGCTGCCTGGAACAGCCGCGTCACTAACACCAGCGGTCGCCGGTTACAACGCGTGGTCGAACGACACGACGCGATAGCCGTGGGACCGCACGAACCGACCATCTACCCGGCAAGAGGGCGTGAGGACGTGCTGGATTTCATTATCCTTAAAGGAATCCGGCAACATGTGGCAGCCAGCACCCGGACGGCACTTTCCTCCGACCACCTGCCGGTAATCTTCACGCTCGACTCGGAGATAATGCCGATGCGACGACACGGACTCGACCTCAGGGGCATCAACTGGGAAGAGTACCGTGAAAACGTCGCAGAAGCACTGGAGACTATTCCCGACGTCGACGCTGAAGGTGCAGAGGTCGCACTGCAACACCTAACACAAGCCATCACGGAGGCAGCAACGGCCGCAACACCCGCCAGGCGCCAGGCGGCAGACGAGCACACGCCGCGCATACTGCCACGTCACATCAGGGACCAGATAGCTGCCAAAAACAGGCTACAACGGGAATGGCAGCTAACCAAGGACCCGAGGACGAAAAGGCAACTCAACAGGTTGCGCCGCCACATCAAGGCAGATGTAGACGCACACAGGAACGCCGAGTGGGCCGCCAAAATTGAAGGGCTGAACACCGAGGACGGGACGGCGTGGAAGTCAATGAAAAGCTTCCTCCGCCGCACTCAGCCCATCCCTCCTCTACAAGTGGGCAACAGATTTGTCAGCGAACCGGACGCCAAGGCAAACGCACTGGCGGACGCGTTCGCTGCAAATTTCACAACAATTGAAGAGCCCGTAGACGAGGAACACTTGCGCCTAGTAGCGGACCGCCTGCCTGTATTTCTCCGCGAACGCGCGGAGGACGACGAGATACAGCCCGTCTCGCCGGAAGAGGTCCAGCTGCAACTTCGCCACCTGCAACGCAAGAAAGCAGGCGGACCAGATAACGTCACCAACATGTTGCTGAAGCAGCTTCCCGACGCCGCAGCACACCATCTTGCGGCAATCTTTAACGGGATACTGCGCACCAGCGTATACCCATCTTGCTGGAAGCATGCGGAGGTAGTTGCTCTTCCCAAGCCAGGGAAGGACACTCGCTTGGCTAAAAACTACCGCCCCATCAGCCTCCTGCCAGCAACATCAAAGGTATTCGAAAGGCTCTACCTGGTCCGCCTGCTGGCCCACGTAAACGCCGAAGGACTTCTCCCCGACGAGCAGTTCGGTTTTCGTCGGGAGCACGCGACGACGCACCAGCTGCTGCGCCTGACGGAGGAAGCGTTCGGAGCCGTTGACCGACGTAAGTATTTCGGCGCTCTCTTGCTGGACGTGTCTCGTGCCTTTGACTCCGTGTGGCATGACGGCCTCCTGTACAAGCTTCTTGTGCAGGGGGTACCTGTGTCGCACGTGAGGCTCCTGCAGAGCTATCTGCAGGAAAGGACGTTTCACGTCCGCGCAGCCAGTGGAATTTCCACGGAGCGCCGAATACTTGCGGGTGTACCTCAAGGCTCGGTCATCGGTCCGACGCTGTACTCCCTCTACACCGCCGATCTGCCACGCACGAACCGCGTCCAGACGGCGCTTTATGCTGACGACACGGCGATCTACAGCAGCAGCTGGAGCGTCGACGTCCTGCAGCGGCGTCTACAGGCGGCCACCGACGAGCTCACCGAGTGGGCAAAGAAGTGGCGCCTCGCCTACAATGGCGAGAAGAGTCAGGCGATTATTATAGCTAGTCGCCCCTTCCGCCACGACGCGCCAACAGTATCGGTGTGTGGAGTGCCAGTCGAATGGAACGACACAGCCAAATACTTAGGCGTCACTTTAGACCGGCGGCTTACATGGCGGCAACATGTTGAAAACATCAGGGGCAAGGCGCTGGGTAGATTGAGGCTGCTCTACCCGGTGCTCAACCCCACGTCAACGCTGCCAGAAGACGTCGGTCTTACGCTGTACAAGGCCGCCATACGACCGCTGCTGGAATACGCAGCGGTCGTGTGGGGAAACACGGCCGATACAAACCTGAAGCGCCTGCAGACTATCCAAAACAGGGCGCTACGACTGGCACTTCACCTGCCCAAGGACTTCCCCACGGAGGAGCTTCACCGCGTCGCTGCCGTCCAACCTCTACGCCAGAGGTTTAAGGACGCAGCGACAACATTCTACGATAAAGCCGAGAGGTCGACCAACCAACTGGTAAGAAGACTCGGCAGCCGACCACACTGGCGGGCGTCATTACGCTGGCCAGACCTGCTGCGCCGGTAAGAGTGATGCAGCAACCTTAACAACATTTGTCCCCGTGCAGGACAGCTTAGGAAATCATACGCATACCCCATAACTTTCACAAACTTAATGTAGGAAAAATAGCGCTAGGCTATTAAAACCTACACCTTAACCATGTGGAACACACCAACACCGTTTCACACATTAGCACACAGGCAGGCTGGGCGCAGACCGTAGCCGACTCGCGAGCCGCTGCAGCTGCTGTTTGTGCACGTTTTGCTTTGCCCGAGGAAGGAAGGATGACAGGCCGCGGCAAGGGAGGAAAGGGGCTCGGCAAGGGTGGCGCCAAGCGGCACCGCAAGGTGTTGCGCGACAACATCCAGGGCATCACGAAGCCCGCCATCCGCCGCCTGGCTCGCAGGGGCGGCGTGAAGCGCATCTCTGGTCTGATCTACGAGGAGACCCGCGGGGTGCTGAAGGTGTTCCTGGAGAACGTGATCCGCGACGCGGTGACGTACACTGAGCACGCCAAGCGCAAGACTGTGACGGCCATGGACGTGGTGTACGCCCTGAAGAGGCAGGGGCGCACCCTGTACGGTTTCGGCGGTTAGGCTGCGTCGCAGCGGGCGCTGGCCTTCCCGCGGCCGTGCTTGTGGGTGGGAGAGACTAGAAAACGGCCCTTTTCAGGGCCACCACACTGTTCGGAAGTTGAAAAGTGCGAAAGAGTCTGTGTTGTTGCTGCGTGTGTGCGCTGTGTTGTTTGTTTGTTTGTTTGTTTCTTTCTCTCTTTCTTTCTTTGTTTCTTTCTTTCCGTTTGAGCGACGTGATGTGACTGGGAGGGGAGAAGGAAAGGAAACGTGTCATGTGGCTGGCTGTGTGTGGAGCTGCTTCGTTTGTGTGTCTTTGTATCGACCGCGACGGAGGTGGCGGGCTGTGTGTTGTTGTGCGAGAGGCGGTGATTATTTGCTTGCGTGGTTTGGCTCTGTGTGTTTGCGGCGGCGTTGGGGTTTCCGAGGCAAGGCGTGTGGGCATAGGCGGCCGGATCAGCTGTTTCGTTCGTGTCGACGGCCGTTGCGCGCGGGAGTGGAGGGCGGTGTGTCGACACGCCTCCCTTTAACAATGGTCATTATTGCTGCCGTTGTCGTTTGGAAGGCGACTGCGACCGTGCAAAATGTGTGCGTGTGTGTGTGTGTGTGTGTGTGTGTGTGTGTGTGTGTGTGTGTTGGGCCACACGGGCTGTGTGGACGACAAGATGGCGGACGTGCGCCGGCGGCGGCTGTGCTGTGAAAGTGCAAAGTTAAAACAAAACAAGGTGCGGCGAGGACGACTGAAATTTTGCTTTGGACGTAGGTTTGTGTGGTGGCCCTGAAAAGGGCCGATTGTTGTGGGCCGAGCCGAGCCGGCAAAGCGCGTTGCGTGCAGGGGAGCACGCGGCGCTGCGATTGCCTGGCCTCCTTTAGGCCTTCTTCTCGGTCTTCTTTGGCAGCAGGACGGCCTGGATGTTGGGCAGGACACCACCCTGTGCGATGGTGACGCCCGACAGGAGCTTGTTGAGCTCCTCGTCGTTGCGGATGGCAAGCTGCAGGTGGCGCGGGATGATGCGCGTCTTCTTGTTGTCGCGGGCCGCGTTTCCGGCCAGCTCGAGCACCTCAGCCGCGAGGTACTCCATGACGGCGGCGAGGTAGACGGGCGCCCCGGCGCCGACGCGCTCTGCGTAGTTTCCCTTGCGCAGGAGGCGGTGGATTCTGCCGACCGGGAACTGGAGCCCAGCCCTGCTTGAGCGGGACTTTGACTTGCCCTTGACTTTGCCTCCCTTTCCGCGTCCGGACATGGCGATGGGCTAGCGACGGTGCACACGAAACGGAAACGAAAACGACCGGTGCGAGCGGCAGCGAGTCGAGCAGCGGAGTGCGTGCCGGCGCAGCCGGGGTGGGGGTGCTTTATGGGCTCGGGTGCGGCGGCCGGTTGCGCGCGCGCCCCATTGGTCGGCGGCCGCAACAGGGCGAGCTGGTAAAGGTGCGGCGGCGGCTGGCGGCGGGTGCCACTGTGTGGGGAGACGCTGACTAGAGCGGAGCGCTTGCTACTGGTGTTGCTGCCGTCGCGATAGTTTAGTGTGTTTTCCGCGCGATTCTGTGTATTCGGCGTTAGTCGAACGTTCTTTTTCTACGTTTTGCCGCGTCGTCTTTCAGTCGGAGCGGTTATTTTCTGCGTTGGTGTTGGTCGTCGCGCGCGTTGATTTCGTCGTTCGCGGCGGAGTCAAAGGCCACGATGGCCAGTTCTTCAGCCGGTTCTCGAGGTTTGTTTCCCTCGTCTGGCAAGAATATCATGTCATGCGCTGAATTGCTGTCGTATTCATCAGAGTCTTGTCTGCCTATCTCTCGATCAGTCCACCGTCGGCTGTCGGATCCTACAATTCAGCTTACGTCAGAACAAGTCAATCAGGCGACCGATCAGATGCAGCAGGACAGCGTTGAGCTGGGTTCATCCGGCCCAGGGCCGAGTAGCGTGGGGCCAGGCTCCGGCGGGATACCTAACGGTGACAACGATGCCGTCCTGGCCGCCCCTACACCCGGCTCCGCTGACGCTGCACCGCCTGTAACGCGTCGAAAATCGACGAAATCCACGAAGGCGCGGGATGCTCCATACTCGCATGCTTCACGTAAGCATGCGCATCCCCCTTCGCATACCGACTCTGAATCAGCTGAATCCAGGGCGCCTGACAGGAAGAAGCAATCAACCGACCGTCAGGACCCTGTTTCGCCTCAGGACGCCTCCGCTTCCCATGCGGCGACCGACTCCAGTCTGGTCGACATGGCGACTGACTACGAAGTCACAGTTCCAACGTCGAACAGATTTGAAAGTTTAGATGATGTCACACCAGCTGACCAAGACATTCCAGACAATATGCCGGCTCCTACTCCTGTCAAGGCCTCCAAGGTGCCACCTATTATAGTTCACGACACGGTCAACTACCTCGATCGCGTCAGGGAACTGAAGGGGCACCTGAAGGGTTCCTTTTCCTGCCAATATAAAAGAGGTAATATCCGTTACGAGTTTGAACACCCATCAGATTATCGATACATGATCGATTATCTCAAGACTCGTGCCATTCAGTACCACACATATGATCTCGACCCTTTCAAAGTTTTGAAGGTCGTCGTCAGGCACCTTGAGCCCACCACCCCTCCCGCTGACGTTAAGGAAGCGCTGGAGGAGCTGGGCTTCACTGTGCAATCTGTCGCTGTTATGCACCAGCAAGTGCCAGACGCACAGGGAAAACTGACCGACGTCAAGTGGCCTCTATTCGTCGCTGTACTGCATTGTACACCGAATGTCTACGACGTCTACAAAATTAAATTCCTCCTGCACATGAAAGTGGATGTAGAATCCTACCGAAATGAATCAGGCTTGACACAATGCTTTAACTGCCAGCGTTTTGGTCACGGCTCCCGCAACTGCGGCCGTCTGCCGCGTTGCGTCAAGTGTGCCGGAGACCATCTCACCCGACTCTGCCAAAAGAAGCCTAATGAACCGCCCAAATGCTGTAACTGCGGTCAGGCTCACCCAGCTAATTATCGTAAATGCTCTGCATATCAAAAAGCACTAGCGAACTCACGCAGTTCTTCCACTCCGGCAGCCTCGGCGCCTTCGACGCCAGCTGCTCCACCAGCTGACACTACCAACTTTCCAAACCTGCGAGCACGTCGTGCCCCTCCCTCACCTTCTTCCTCTGCTGCCGGCCCGGGGCCCTTGCCTCCGCGTCGTCCAGCTTCACGCCCAGAGACAGCTTCCCACTCTGCTTGGGGAAAAACAAACCCATCCCCAGAGCCTTCTACACCCCCGCCCCCTACCTTCTCCTTCCCATTCTCAAACCATCTTGCAGATCTTGCTGCCTTACTGCAGCAGTTCAACATCCGCAAAATCATTTCTACATTCCGTTCAACTATCCAACAACTCAATTCAGCTTCTGATCCGTTCAGTAAATTAATGATAATTCTGTCTGCCTTCATCTCTTACTTCTCCGATGGACCGTAATCTACACCGCCCATTTCGTATATTCAGTTGGAACGCCGATGGTGTTCTCCGCCAACGTCATTGTCTTGAGGGCTTTCTCGATGACAGGGGGATCGACATTGCCCTTATTTGCGAAACGCACTTAAAACCACATCAACAGTTTTCCGTTCCTAATTATTACGCATACCGATCCGACCGCGCGGATCGGCCACATGGAGGTACTCTTGTCCTAGTCAAACAGTGCCATACGCACAGACTTCGACAGATACCGCAACTACAACACCTGGAGGCCACAGCTATAGATATACAGCTATATGGACAGTCGTTGACTCTTGCCGCAGCTTACAACTCCCCCGCTCGAGCTATACTCCCGGCCGACTTGGATATCCTCTTCCACCTGGGCCCCAAGGTCCTCGTGGGAGGGGACTTCAATTCCAAGCACGGGACGTGGGGATGCCGTTCCACAAATGCAAATGGACGTCGGCTATTCCAGTACCTAGAACTGAATGCCGCTATCCGTGTTATTGCACCAGACTCTCCCACACACTATCACAAATCCGGTCTTTACCGTCCTGACATCCTCGACATTTTCCTGGCGCGGGACATTCCGTGGGTCCACCGGATCTCTGTGATTTCGGAACTTGATTCCGATCACAATCCGGTGACCCTCGAATTCCTAGACGCTCGCCCACAAGACCAGCTCCGTCCGGCTTACGTTATCAACACAGACTGGGAGCGCTACCAACAACTTGTTGACCTTCATGTCCTTGAGCTTCCGCCCATTACCCGCCGCAGCCACATCGATCCGTCGGCGGACCGTTTTGCAAAAATCCTCACCGAATGCTACCGCACCTCTTCCCGACGAGTCCTCCAGCCTCCTCGTCGCCTGGACCTTCCGCCAGACGTCCAGGAACTAATTCGTACCAAACGTCGATTTCGTCGCCGGTGGCAACGCCTCCGCGACCCAATCGACAAACGAATTTGGAAGTCACTGGCTCAAGAGCTTCGGGTACGCTTACAAGAAGTCCATGATCAGGCATGGAACCAACGCCTTCGAGAGGCCGCAGACCGTCCTGACCGACTGTGGCGCATAGTCAAGGAGACTACAACCACTCCCCCTCCTTCTCAGCCGCTCCATGGTCCCCAAGGCCTGGTTTACTCGCCTCAGGACAAGGCAGAGGCCCTCGCACACAGCCTTGAGCGGCAATTTCGCCTCAACGAAGTCGACGACGACGAGGCTGACGCCCACGAGACCCGCGTTCATCGTCGGGTCCGTCAGCTTCTTCGCCGTCGTACAGATACCACCTTTCCACCGGTCACTCTCCCGGTGGTGGCGACTTACATTAGTAGTATTCCAGCCCGAAAGGCCCCTGGTCCTGACGGTATCCGGCCGACCCTTCTTCATCACCTCTCTCCAGTTGCACTTTCGTACCTGGTTAATCTTTACAATAGCTGCCTTTCCTACAACTACTTCCCTCCCGTATGGAAACTGGCCCGTGTCATTGCCCTCCCGAAACCTCGCAAAGATCCACTCTTCCCACAGAACTACCGTCCCATCTCCCTCCTCAACTTCCTCGGCAAGATTCTAGAACGCATCATCCTCTCCCACCTTCAATCCTTCCTCGATTCTCACTCTACCCTCATTCCCCAACAGTTTGGGTTTCGGGCGGGCCATGGCACGGTCCACCAACTCATCCGCCTCCACGACACCATCCGCAGAGCGCAACTGGAGCGACAAAGCACAGGCATGGTCTTACTAGACATTGAAAAAGCATTTGACCGAGTGTGGCACGAGGGCCTACTATATAAGCTTGACGAATATGGTTGCCCTCTCCACATCATTCACATTCTCCGACGCTTCTTAACTGGGCGTACATTTTATGTCATGCAAGGCCGAAGCCGAAGCTCAATCCGGGCCGTGGAAGCTGGTGTGCCCCAGGGGTCTCTCCTCTCCCCGATTTTGTACGCTATTTACACTAATGATATCCCCTCCCGTGTCCCCAACCATCTGGCCCTCTATGCTGATGATACTGCCGTCTTCACTTCACACCGAAACCTCCAGTTTATCGCTCTGAACCTTACACGCCACCTAGAACAGATCACTCAATGGAGCAACATATGGAAAATAAAAATTAACGCAGACAAGACACAGGCCATCCTCTTTACAAACAAACGAACTCCGCCAGCTCGCCTGGTGGAACTCGAAGGCCGACACATTCCCTGGTCACAGACAGTAACCTACCTAGGTCTCACCTTCGACAGCCGCCTCACGTGGAAACCCCACGTTGATGGCGCCTGCCACAAGGCTTACGGAATGATACACAAACTCTACCCTCTGTTGAAGAGCCCCGGCCTTTCGATACAATCCAAGTTGCTTATCTGGACGTCCTGTGTCCTGTCACTCCTGCTATATGGATGTGAACTATGGGGACTAGCTGCTGACACTCACGTACTCCAGGTCCAAATAGTGCAAAGCAAATCACTCAGGATCATATTAAACGCTCCGCGTTATGTCTCCAACTACGACATCCGCCGTCTTCTCCACATTCCACCCCTTGTCCATCAAATCCGCCTTCGCGCCTCAAATACCCTTACCTTCCTACAAAACTCACCTCATGATCACCTCACAGTTCTTAGTCGTGCTGTTGGAGACACACCTTACGCTCATCCGACGCTGATACTCCAGCGCCGGTACCGTCCCAACTGACGGTTTCACTGCAGTTGCGTATCTACTGATCTTTTTAATCTGTCAAACTTTATCATTTCTATCGACCTAGACATATAACAAAGCCATTTCGAACCTAATACTCAATCTGAAGGCAGGCCTAAGGCGATCCTTCGGCACATAAGTGGACGAAAGTCCCGTCAAGTTTGCGGTGGTGGTGGTGCGGCGGGTGCCACTGTGTGGGGAGACGCTGACTAGAGCGGAGCGCTTGCTACTGGTGTTGCTGCTGCCGTACGTTGGTTCGAGATGCCGCCCAAGACTAGCGGGAAGGCCGCCAAGAAGGCTGGCAAGGCGCAGAAGAACATTTCGAAGGGCGACAAGAAGAAGAAGCGCAAGAGGAAGGAGAGCTATGCCATCTACATCTACAAGGTGCTGAAGCAGGTGCACCCTGACACGGGCATCTCGTCGAAGGCGATGAGCATCATGAACAGCTTCGTGAACGACATTTTCGAGCGCATTGCGGCCGAGGCTTCTCGCCTGGCGCACTACAACAAGCGCTCGACCATCACGTCCCGCGAGATCCAGACCGCTGTGCGGCTGTTGCTGCCTGGCGAGCTGGCCAAGCACGCCGTGAGCGAGGGCACGAAGGCGGTGACCAAGTACACGAGCTCCAAGTAAGGAGGTGGCTCTGGAATGGAAGGAAGGATGGAGAAGGCTCCTCCGTTGCGAGAGCGGCAAAACGGCCCTTTTCAGGGCCACCAACTTGCCATTTGCGGGAAGGGCGGAATTGTTGTTGTTGTTGTTTGTGTGGACGGCTGTGATGTGATGTATGTGTGCATTGTGATTGTGGGTGGGGGGGGCGCGTCAAAGCGTGTTGCGGGGTACGGCCACGAGGTTGGTCGCCGTGGCGTGGAATGGTGGCACGCCTCGTTGGAGTGGTTTTGACCCATTGGTGTTGGTGTGTGTGTGTGTGTGTGTGTGTGTGTGTGTGTTACCTGTCTGCGAGGGGGGACAGTGCGATCGGCGACTTTTGTGTCACCGTAACGACGGCCGTTTGCGGGTTTGTTTTTTGCACATCATACATGGCGAGGGTGAAATGTGAAATGTTTTTGTTTGGTTTTTTTTTTTGTTTTTTTTTTGCCGCCCACTATTCCCTTTGCTGTACGCCGAGTTTGACAATGGTGCGACGTAACTGCAGCGTGGAGGTGTGTGAGTGACGTTGAAGTGAACGTGCCATTAAGACGCATTGTTGTTGTATTGTACTGTACGTGTACGGCGACACGCACGATGATGTACCATTCGACTCTGATTTTTGATAGCCGTGTTTGACTGATTGCGTACGACGCACGCACACCGATGTCGTCATTCAAGATGCACGCGTGTCCAGTGCAGTACAGTAAGCGCGACGCTAGACGACGACGACGGCGGCGGCGGTCGTTTGTTTGGCGAATGTCTGTACACGTGTTTGTCTGTGTCCATCCGGTATGTATTTGTTTGTTTGTTTGAAAGTGTTTTGTGTGTCGGTGACGTGGTCCGATCCGTCGCCCCCTGAGTAACTGTCGATCGGCGCGATAGACCGGCGTCACGCAACTGAACCGAAGTCGTGGGCACACCCGTCATACTGTTGTACACCGTCGCGCTGAGAACGGTAACGAAAGGTTGACTTTGATCGGTCGAATGTCTGGGCAGAACGTGAGGAATGAGGCAAGAGTGCAAGGAGGAAAGGACAGAGGGGGGGCAAAAGAGAGAGAGGAAGGGAAAAAGGGGAGAAACGCATTCGTAGAGCAACGGAACGTTCCCGTGTCGGAGGCGTATTGGAGCCGCACTGAAATGCGTTTAACGGCGGCGCGGCTGCAAGTGTCTGCCGTGGTGAACGTTACCTTTGACGGCTGCATTGGGCTTTGCCTTTGCTTTCGCTTTTCGCTTTCCCGGATGTACGTAACGTTTGTTGATATGGTTCTGAGGAAGAGTGTATGACAGTGCCGTGCCGTCCATGTTCGTGTGCCCTCCCATTGTGTGTATGCTATTGTCTGTGTACTTGAATGATGTATGTAGGTGTTAGTGGACATGTTTTACCAGTGGGGGGAAATGGATGTCACGGTGGAGATGACGCACCCTCCGTACAGAAAGGTGTCGAGAAAGTGAGTGTGTGTGTGTGTGTGTGTGTGTGTGTGTGTGTGTGTGTGTGTGTGTGTGTGTGTGTGTGCGCGTCCGTGAATTGGCAGTGTTTGGAGGTGGGCGTGCCCTGCATGTGGCCCGGAAGGCTGTTCGTTTGGCGGTAGTGTTGTGTGGACAGGGGAGGGGCATGCGTAACGCTGCTGGCATGGCATTTCGGGAGATGGGAGGGGGCAAACGAGGAAACGAGGAGCGGCGGCCAAAGACGGGACGGGGAGGGGCGCGGTGTGGGTGGCTTGCGCCTGTGCTCGGCGTTGTGGTTTGTGCAAAAGAGGAGGAGAAAAACAATGAGTTGCCAGGGAGGGGAGCGGTGTTGTGTTGTGGTTGTCGTGGTGTAGCCGCAGACGCGGCTGTCAGTGAACGTGGCGAGACGGACGGATGCGCGGAGGGGCGGGGGCGGCGCATTTCGCCGGTGCCGTGCCGTGCCATGCCTGAAAGCCGCGTGGTCGCTGTGTTGTTGGTGGCGTGGGGGCGAGGAGAGTACCGTACGGGTGTGCTTGTGCGCCGGAAATGGCACACTGCGCCTGCCCGTCTTGGAGGCTGATGGCTGTGGTGTGGAAATGGGGCGCGGTGATGTTGAAGCAGTTGAAGAACAGAAAAGAAACCAAGAAGAAAACGGAAGGCGTGATGCGGCGGTGGTGGTGAGAGCGGGAAAAACAAAACAAAACAAAAGAACGAAAAAAAAACAACAAGAAACAAAAAAGAAAACAAAAAGTCTATCAATATTAAAATGTAAATGGAAATGGAAATGGACCCAGGTATAACCTCCCTGCACAAATAGCAGAGAGTCCGATGGTAATAAAAATGTGCCAGAATGTTAACGTCCCTACAAAACAAACCCAACGATAATATTAATGAAAGAATGAACCGTATGTAACATTGCAACAGACACAATGAAACCTGATAAATTGTATAAGGGCAGCAGCGTTGACCTTTGGCCCTGTATTCAGAATAAAAAGAGCCAAAGATCGTTACCCCAATGAAAAAAAAAGACACTGAAACACGTATGTAACATAGCAGCGATGGCGAGACATTGTAGCATCTGTGACCAGAGAGTTTGCGCTGGACTGCGCGAGTGTTGCGAGCGGTTCTCAGTCAGTCAGTCAGTCAGTCAGTCAGTCAGTGAGTCGTTGCGAGTCTGTAGCTCTGTGTAGTTGAGGGCTGTACTCTGTCAGTAGTCGTCGCGTGCAGTACGCTAATAGTCGTCATGCAGAGCGGTCGGTCAGTAGTAGGAGCCGAGTGCGGTTGTGTGATGTAGGCGGTCGGCAACACTGGTCAAGATGGTGAATAAGGTATACTGCTGTTAATTAATATAATCATTAGATAGTGAAAAATTTCATTTATTGTAATTATTCTCCAACAAGTTCCCCAATAATAATGTTTATTTCAAAAGCATTTTTCAAACATTTAATGTTTTATTGAACTAAAGAGTTCGTTGCACTTCACATTTCATTCCACTTCTTTGAAGAAAAATTTCACTAAAATCACAAAAAAAGAGAATATTATTATTTGCAATGCAGTTCCTCCAAGCGCTGCGCAACAACAAGAGCAGAAATGTGACATCCATTTATTCGGAGGTAAGACTTTAATTCTGATTGTTTTGCACAGGGCCAAAGACCGATATTTCGGTTTAATTGAAGTTTCTTGTCACTGAACGGACTTTAAATGTTGTGAAGAATTTATATTTGAGTCAGATTGCGAATTTCACATTTTTGTTGCCATTTTCAATACCTCTCATTGTGGGCGAGGTTACAATTAGCGCAATGTCCATTAGCATCCGAAAATAACATTGTCCATTATTTGAAAGTTTGCGGGGAGGTTACAACACACACAAAAAAAACAAAAAAAAAAAAAAAATTGCATTTATATCCGCTCCTCAATTGTAGATACCCCTTACACAGCTGTGTGCAATGAATGAGTGCTGGCTGGTAATTAATTGCACTCCTTGGAGGGAAATGCCATAGGAAGTGGTCTTTAAAAAGTGAATGTTTTTCGTTAAAAGACAAAAGGTACTTTAGAAAAAAGTAATAGTGGGGCGTTTGTTGTTGAACAAAGTAAGTACAATGAACATACGTTATCAGATTTGCGCAATGCAGCTTCACACTACCTTTTGATTATAACACAATATACTATACATCGTCCCGAACCGTGACCAGAGTCGCGAGACGAGCAGAGCACGCCGCCGACGCCCGCTCAGTACAACCGTCCACCCGCTACTACTGTCGACCGACTACTACCTCTCCCGACTCGCGCTACAATATATATAACAACTGTTCCCGGCGACCCGGTGCGTGCCACTACTGTCGTCTGGCGCGGTCCAAGCGCCGACTAGCAACGATAAATAACTCTCTGGTCAGACAGAGATGCTGTCATGCCTCGCCATCGCTCTGGTAATGGAACACGCAGTGGCGGAGCCAAAGACTGTGTTGTCGAGGTCGAGTGCGAGCGGGAAGAGAGGCAGCGTCGGCACGGAGATGCAAGCGAGCGCGAGACGCACGGGTGCTGCGGCGTGGCGCGTTTGCGGTCGGCGCCTTTGGTGGCAACGGCCGGGACAAGCAGCGGTGTATGGTGTGGTGCGGGGCGGACAGGGGCGGCGGTGGACGGGGAGGAGGAGGCGGCGCGACGACGGCATGGGGGCGAAAACGGGTTCGGGGGACGGCGGATGTTGAGAGGCGTCACGCGCGGACAGGACACAGACACAGACACAGAGACACACAGATTGGAAAGGGAGGGTGCGCGGTAGTAGTTGGGAATGTGCGTACCGTGCGGGATGGGAGTGGGCGAGGAACACGGTCGTGGCCCCCTGTTTTGGGTGCGTGTGATGACGTCGGTGTGTTGTGGGAAGGGAAGGTGCTGTGGCGGCGGCGCGTAATGGGCGTAGGCCGAAAAGAGAAAGGAACGTGGGCAGTGTGTTGGCAAGCGTCGGTTCGACTGCGACGTTGATGGGCAGGGCAGGGCAAGGTTAATGGTGGTAGGAGTAGGCGTGTGGGCGCAAAAAAATCTGCCGCTGCAGGCGGTGCCGTAACCGCCATGGCGGGAAGGAGAGAGGGCCAAAGAAAGAAAGAAAGAAAGACAGAAGGAAAAAAAAAAAAGGAGGGGGGGGGCGAAAGTGGAGAGGCGGTGGTGTGAGAAGGGCGGGGGCGGAAGGAAGGCAGGAAGGACAAGAGGCGAGGCGACGGCTTGCTTTGTGTATCGGTCGGTCTCTGGCTATGCTTCGTTTTCTGCAGCAGGGTCGGTGCGCGGCGTGGCTCGCGGCAGTGGGAACGCCTGGCGGCTGGACGGCCAGCAATGCGGTTGGATGGGCGGCCACAGCACCGCACCTGTGCCCGAGGAGGAGACGCTGGCGGCGGGCCCTGAGGTGAGGCCGGCTCGGCTGGGGCTGTGGATGTGGATGTGTAGGTGTGCGCCGCTGCTGCAACAACGAGTAAAACGCGAGAAGAAGGGATGGCGGTAGAGAGGAGAGGAAAAAAAAAAAAAAAAATAAAAGGTCGTGTTGTGTTGATGCGCAGGCAGACGCGTACAGAGAGACGAGCCCGGTCTGCAGCAGGGTGTGGCCGTGCCGAGTGCAGAGCAGCGGCGGCTCGGTTCGGTTCGGCCCGGCCCGGCGGGCCGCGCTGTTGTCGCGGACGTGAGCGCCCCCTGGCGGGTGGCCGGAGGCGGCGCGGCGTGTTGGACGTGTGGCTGGTGGCAGTGCACAATTTGCGAGTGGCTGGCGGTGTGGTGTGGCGGTTGGCGCGTCGGGCGGCGGAGAGGTATGTGTTGCGGGCGCCCTTTGCTGCGCTGCGTCGTTGCGTGTGCCGTACAGGGCGGGCGCTTGTCGACTGTGTGGGCGGTGTGGCGAATTGGCGTGAAACGGCTGCCGAGAGGTGTGTGGTAGCGAGCCGGTCGGTGTCAGTGCGAAGGGGAATGTGCGTGCGTTTGGCGGTTTCGGTGTGCTTTTTGCGGCGTGAGAGTGGGAATTAGTGGGGCCGGCTGTTGTGTTGGTTCCTTGTGTCTTGTGTCGCGTAGCTTGATGGCAACGTGGAAGGACGCCGGTTTCGTTTCGAGCCTTGCGTGTGGTTGTCGACGTTGACTGGTTGGCGTGTGCCGATGCACGTGCATGTGTGGGTCGCGAGTGCGTGTTTGGCTGGCTGTGTGTGTGTGTGTGTGTGTTTTGGGGGGGAAGGGGGAGGCGGTGGTGAAAGTGCAGTCGTTGCCACGGGCGTCGTCGGGTGGGGCTGGGGCTGTGCGCCGTGGCGGAAAGGTGGTAGGTTGCGGGAAGCGAGCCCGTCGTTGACGGTGTCGCGTGAGGTGTGAATCGAGTGGGGCGCGGGGCGCGAGACAGGAGCAGCGTGCCGCTGCGTCGTGGTCGTCAGCAGAGGCTGTGCGTGTGCTTGTCCTTTTTGTGGGCGGTTCGTGCGAGGCGTTTTTGTTTTGTGTTGCCCTAGTTGTTAGTTTATTTTGTTTGTGTTTGTTATTTGTGAGACGACGACTGGTTGGTGGCGTGCGCGCGAAGTGGCGGTGTGCGCTTCCCGTGTCGTTTGTGTTGTTTTGTTTTTGTGTGTGTTTTTTTTTTTTTTTTTTTTGCACTGGGCCCCGGGGGGTGGGTGGGTGCGTGTGTGTCGATTGCCGGCTGGCGAAAGGTGCGCCATCGGCGGGGTGGGTCGCCGGCACAAGTAGAGGCGGCGGCGTTGTTGCTGTTGTTGTGTGGTGTTTGTTTTGTTCGGCTGTGTCGGCGAGCTGTGTTGCGGTGCGTGTGAATGGTGCTGGCGTTGGGGCTGCGACTGCGACGGCGGCGAGCCGCGGGCGCGCATGATAGTGATGTTGTGAACAGCGGCTGTGTACGGTAGTGGTGTTGTTGTAGCACGACGTGCATCCGGGCCGGCGCGGAAAGCGCAGTTGCGGGCGGTTGCCCTTCGGTGCCAGCCATGTCGCGTGAGCGGCGGGTTGCTCTGGTGTCGACACGTGGTGCTCTGGGTTGTTGTGTGGTGCCCTTTGGCCGGTGGGGGTGGTTCGCGTGTGTCTCGTTCGCGCTCGGTATCTGGTCGTGGTCGTGCTGCTCCCCCGTCTGTCGGCGGTTTTCGACGTCGTCTGTACGTTTTTGTTCGTTTGCGGCGTGCCTGCCGACGTCGTCCCGTCGCGACCTTTCAACCGAAAGTGTGGCGCCCGAAGGTGAACGAACGTAACCCTGACCTCGGCGCTTTACGCTGAGCCGAGCGAACCGAACCTAACCTGTGGTGTGGCGAGGTGAGCTCAGCCTGTGAGCCCCTAACGTCTACGTACGGTAAGCTGTCCGGCTCACGCCTCACGTTTGAACGCTTTTTTAACCTACGTTTGACGCTTCTTAAACCTAGCACTGACCCCTTAACCTAACGTGTAACCTAACCTAACCTAACCTAACCTAACCTAGCCTCTGACGCCTGACGTGTTTGAATGCTTAACCTAAGTTTGACGCTTAACCTAACCCAAGTCCCCTTAACCTAACCCACGTCCACCTAACCTAACCTAGACGTGTAAACGTAATGTGTAACGCGTAACGTGTAAGGTCGGCTGGCGTGTGTGCTGACGGCAGATTGGGTTGGTCTGTCGATTCGGATTGCGGTTTGCCTCGGTCGAGGGGTTGGGTCGGAAGCGGCGAGGGGCGGCGGCGCCTGTTGCGCAGGCGGCGGCGCCTGTTGCGGCGGGCAATTGTTGAGAAACGGCTGTGAATGTTGGCGGGCGAGAGGAGGAGGACGGCGCGCGATGTGGCCCGACGGCTGCGGGCCGATCGGGAAACGGCGGGAGGGCGACGGAAGGCGATGGGGCGGCGGAGGCGCGTTTGCACGGCCGTCATCGCCGCACGCCTCGGCTTGTGTGGCTGTGGCGCCGGCCGCGCTGGCCGGGCTGCCGCGGCGACGGTGTGGGAGTTTTGCCGAAGGTTTGGCCATTGTGGCGGGTCGTCGGCTGGGGCTGTGGGGGCGGCATTTGGGCGGGGGCGGCGATTCTCGGCGGGCCGACCCAGGCTGTAGCGCGCGGTAGCTGCAGTTTGGCCGTGGTTTGCGGCGCTGCCGTGGCGACTGGTTGGCGACTGTGGTGTGGCTGTGTGTAGCCCCATCCTCGGTGGTTTGAAAGGCGCGGGCGGTTGTGGCGCAGGTTTGGGGCTGCTCCGCACAGGCTGTCGGACGTTGGGCGGTAGCAAGCGCGGGAGGCGCGGCGCGGCGGCGCGCAGAGTGGCGGCCGCTCTCTCGGCCGTCCGCGCCCGCCCGCGACACTGGCTGGGCCCTTGTGATTCTCTGCTCTGCTGTGCTGTGCTTGCGTGCCTGCCGTCCCGCTCGCTCTCGCTCTCGCTCTCGCTGTGTGTTACGCGCGTCGTCGAAATGGCAGATCAGGCGGCTACGAACGAGACTGCTGCGGCACCCGCCGCCACCGGCACTACGAAGAAGGCCAAGTCTGCGTCGTCTGCGAAGAAGCCGCGCGCCAAGCCTGCGCACCCGCGCACCTCTGAGATGGTGACGGCCGCCATCAAGAGTCTGAAGGAGCGCGGCGGGTCGTCGCTGCAGGCGATCAAGAAGTACATAGCCGCGCACTACAAGCTGGACGCGGAGAAGCTGGCGCCGTTTATCAAGAAGTACCTCAAGTCGGCCGTCGTGGCGGGCGAGCTGGTGCAGACGAAGGGGAAGGGCGCGTCCGGCTCGTTCAAGCTTGCCGGCGCCGGCGGCGGGGGGGCGGCCGAGGGCGGCAAGGCTCGTGCTGGCGGTGCCAAGAAGAAGCGCGCCGCTCCGGCCAGCAAGGAGAAGAAGGGCGCCCGTGCGGCCGGCGCAAAGAAGGCTGGTGGCGTGAAGGCGGCGACCGGTCGGAAGGCGGGCGCCGCCAAGAAGGCGTCTGCGGCGTCGGCCGCTCCCGCGGGTGCGAAGAAGGCGGCTGCGGCCAAGCCGGCCAAGGCCAAGTCGCCGTCGAAGGCGAAGAAGGCCGCCAAGGTTCCGACGAAGAAGCCGAAGGCGCCGCGCCCGAAGAAGGCGACGACGCCGTCTAAGGCGAAGGCTTCGCCCAAGAAGAAGAAGTAGAAAGAGATGGGAAAGGAAGGGTTTGGCGCTTGACTCCGTCGTCCCCACCCCCCGTCGTCGTCTAGTGGCGCGCAAGAGACGCGCGGCCCAAAACGGCCCTTCTCAGGGCCATCAAAGCACGTCGGGGAAGGTTTTGATTGTCGTGTTGCGTTTGGTGTGGGGTGTCTGTCTGGCGTTTCTGTATGCCCGTGGGGATGCTGTTTGCGTGCCGTGGTGGTTGGATTGCGGGGGTCGGTGGCGGGTGTGGGCGGCGGTAGCGGTAAGCGGTGTTGTTGTTGTTGTTGTTGTTGTCGTGGTTGATTGTCGCCGTGTTTGTGGCGGCGGCCGACGGTTGGTTTTCTGTCACGTTGTTTTGTTTGAATACGTTGGTTGGCTTGCCTGCGTTCGTTCTTCTCGGATGTCTGTCTTGTCGAGTCGTGTCTGGTCTTTGTTTTGTTCCTTTGTGTGTGTGTGTGTGTTATGTTTTGCAAGGGGGGGCACGTTGAGATGTGGGAAGGAGTCGGCGGGGGATTTCGGTGGCGTGTAGAGCGAGCGAGCGCGCCTGCCTGGCCGTTGGCCGTCGGAGTGGAGTGCGGGTTTTTTTTGATTTCGAAAAACGAAAGCGGCGGCCGGCCAGCCACCCGTGCGGTGTGACGTCGGCCGTTGGGTATTGTGCGCTTTGAGCGCCGGGGAGGGATGATGTGTGATTGTTGCGCGCTGCTAGCAGGCAGGCAGAGTGAGCGGGTGTGGCGGACGGACGGGAAGTGGTGGTTTTTGTTTTTTTTGGGGTTGCGGGGCGAGAGGCAGGCGACCGACAAAGTTTGCTCGCGACGGAGAGATGTTAGTGGCCCTGAAAAGGGCCGTTTTTGTTTGTGCGGTGCGGTGCCGCGGCGCGGTTTAGGCGCGCTCGCCGCGGATGCGGCGAGCGAGCTGGATGTCCTTGGGCATGATGGTGACGCGCTTGGCGTGGATTGCGCACAGGTTGGTGTCTTCGAAGAGGCCGACGAGGTAGGCCTCGCTGGCCTCCTGCAGGGCCATGACTGCGGAGCTCTGGAAGCGCAGGTCGGTCTTGAAGTCCTGGGCGATCTCGCGCACTAGGCGCTGGAATGGCAGCTTGCGGATGAGCAGCTCTGTGCTCTTCTGGTAGCGCCTGATTTCTCGCAGGGCGACGGTGCCCGGCCTGTAGCGGTGGGGCTTCTTGACGCCTCCGGTGGCGGGCGCGCTCTTCCTCGCCGCCTTGGTGGCGAGCTGTTTGCGCGGCGCCTTTCCGCCGGTGGACTTGCGGGCCGTTTGCTTTGTGCGGGCCATAGCGGTAGCGGAGCGGCGTGCGTGGAGGTTAGGTGCGGCGCGGCGTCCGGTGCTGCCTTGACAACGGGCCCGCGCGAACGAACGAACCTGCACAATGGACTGAGGAAGATATCCTCGACTGAGGGCGAAGTACTAGCGCAACAAGGCGCTTCACCTTCTGGCATGACGGTTTGGCTATCGAAATGTCATGGTGTTATTGTTCTGCTTGATTCTTTGTGCAATATTTTTTTTTTTTTTTTTTTTTTTTTTTTTTTTTTTTTTTTTTTTTTTTTAAAGAAAGAGGAAAGGATAGTAAGAGAGACAGTGAGAGAAAAGGAAAACGAACGGCCCAATTGACTGGCCGGGAATTACGTTTAGTTACAGAAGAAAGGACAGAAGGAGGAATAGTGAGAGTGAGTGAAAGCGAACGGCCATTATCCTGGCCTCTTCTGCTTCGTAGCGGCGACGCGATGGCGGCGGCAGGCATTCTTGTCATGGCGAATTGGGGGGAGGGGGAAAGAGAAAGAAGTCAGAGGGTGACAGTTGAAGAAGTGGAAAAAAAGAAGGGCCTATCATGATGAGGCCAACATTGGGGGTAGTGTGGGGGGAAGGGGGAGGCGTGTTGGGGGAGCGAATGACATGGCATGTGGGGGGGAAGAATCTATGACGTGAGGGAGGTAGTCGGCATGAGATGAGGGGCCTGGTGCAGGCGAGGTCACGGGGGGCGAAATAAAAGGTCGGGCCATCGAGTGGTGGCTAGTCGGTGAACACGGGTGCCCAGGGAAAGGATTAAGGGATTAGGAGAGTGACGAGTTTTGTGGTAAAAGGAGTGGGCGGCGGAGAGGATGCGGGTACGAAGGAGCGGCACTTCAGCCAGGAGGTGGAGCTCGCGGGTTGGGAAGTCGAAGGGGAGGCGGAGGGCACGCCGGAGAGCCCGGTTCTGGACGGTTTGGAGTCGGCGGAGGTGGGTGGGGGCAGCATTGCCCCACACCACCACCGCGTATTCAAGGATGGGGCGAACAAGGGAGGTGTACAGTCTAACAGCAAGGTGCGTGGGGAGGGAAGAGGTTGGGTTGATGAGAGGGTAGAGCAGGCATAGCCGCCCCATTGCCTTACGACGCACCTCGTCGATGTGGGGGCGCCAGGTTAGGCGTTGGTCCAGGGTAACACCCAAGTACTTTGCAGTACGAGTCCAGGGGACTGGGGTACCAAGGACCGCCACCTGAGGGAGCCGAACGGGAATACGGCGTCGGCAGATGATAAGGGCTTGGGTCTTGGAGGGATTAAATGCCAGACGCCAGGTCCTAGCCCAGTCGGTTAGGGAATCTGTAGCCCCCTGGAGCCGCTGTTGAAGAACTGCCGCACTCCGAGAACGAGAGAAGAGTGCAGTGTCATCTGCGTAGAGAGCTAAATGTACCCTCGGCGCAGAGGGGCCCGCGCGCCTCCGTGCTGCGCTTATATGCCCTCGGTTGCGCGTGGTGGGGGGAGGGCGGGCCAGAGTCTATATAGGGGGGCGGCGGGCGCGCTGGGCGCAGACCGTAGCCGACTCGCGAGCCGCTGCAGCTGCTGTTTGTGCACGTTTTGCTTTGCCCGAGGAAGGAAGGATGACAGGCCGCGGCAAGGGAGGAAAGGGGCTCGGCAAGGGTGGCGCCAAGCGGCACCGCAAGGTGTTGCGCGACAACATCCAGGGCATCACGAAGCCCGCCATCCGCCGCCTGGCTCGCAGGGGCGGCGTGAAGCGCATCTCTGGTCTGATCTACGAGGAGACCCGCGGGGTGCTGAAGGTGTTCCTGGAGAACGTGATCCGCGACGCGGTGACGTACACTGAGCACGCCAAGCGCAAGACTGTGACGGCCATGGACGTGGTGTACGCCCTGAAGAGGCAGGGGCGCACCCTGTACGGTTTCGGCGGTTAGGCTGCGTCGCAGCGGGCGCTGGCCTTCCCGCGGCCGTGCTTGTGGGTGGGAGAGACTAGAAAACGGCCCTTTTCAGGGCCACCACACTGTTCGGAAGTTGAAAAGTGCGAAAGAGTCTGTGTTGTTGCTGCGTGTGTGCGCTGTGTTGTTTGTTTGTTTGTTTGTTTGTTTCTCTCTTTCTTTCTTTGTTTCTTTCTTTCCGTTTGAGCGACGTGATGTGACTGGGAGGGGAGAAGGAAAGGAAACGTGTCATGTGGCTGGCTGTGTGTGGAGCTGCTTCGTTTGTGTGTCTTTGTATCGACCGCGACGGAGGTGGCGGGCTGTGTGTTGTTGTGCGAGAGGCGGTGATTATTTGCTTGCGTGGTTTGGCTCTGTGTGTTTGCGGCGGCGTTGGGGTTTCCGAGGCAAGGCGTGTGGGCATAGGCGGCCGGATCAGCTGTTTCGTTCGTGTCGACGGCCGTTGCGCGCGGGAGTGGAGGGCGGTGTGTCGACACGCCTCCCTTTAACAATGGTCATTATTGCTGCCGTTGTCGTTTGGAAGGCGACTGCGACCGTGCAAAATGTGTGCGTGTGTGTGTGTGTGTGTGTGTGTGTGTGTGTGTGTGTGTTGGGCCACACGGGCTGTGTGGACGACAAGATGGCGGACGTGCGCCGGCGGCGGCTGTGCTGTGAAAGTGCAAAGTTAAAACAAAACAAGGTGCGGCGAGGACGACTGAAATTTTGCTTTGGACGTAGGTTTGTGTGGTGGCCCTGAAAAGGGCCGATTGTTGTGGGCCGAGCCGAGCCGGCAAAGCGCGTTGCGTGCAGGGGAGCACGCGGCGCTGCGATTGCCTGGCCTCCTTTAGGCCTTCTTCTCGGTCTTCTTTGGCAGCAGGACGGCCTGGATGTTGGGCAGGACACCACCCTGTGCGATGGTGACGCCCGACAGGAGCTTGTTGAGCTCCTCGTCGTTGCGGATGGCAAGCTGCAGGTGGCGCGGGATGATGCGCGTCTTCTTGTTGTCGCGGGCCGCGTTTCCGGCCAGCTCGAGCACCTCAGCCGCGAGGTACTCCATGACGGCGGCGAGGTAGACGGGCGCCCCGGCGCCGACGCGCTCTGCGTAGTTTCCCTTGCGCAGGAGGCGGTGGATTCTGCCGACCGGGAACTGGAGCCCAGCCCTGCTTGAGCGGGACTTTGACTTGCCCTTGACTTTGCCTCCCTTTCCGCGTCCGGACATGGCGATGGGCTAGCGACGGTGCACACGAAACGGAAACGAAAACGACCGGTGCGAGCGGCAGCGAGTCGAGCAGCGGAGTGCGTGCCGGCGCAGCTCTCTCTGCTCTCTTTTTATTCCTCTACCGGTAGAGGGGGGAGTTGGTGGAGGTTGTTGTCGCCTTTGGACATTTCCTCCTCTTTTCTGTGTGTTGTTTTTGTTTCTGTGCTGTTGTGTGTTGCTGTTTGTTGAGAGTCGTTGTGTGTTCTGTTTGTGTTACTGTTGGAGTAGCGACTTGGGTCTTGCATATCTGCCCCTATGGTTTTCATATTGCCCAAGGGTGTTTATCAGGTCGTTTTCTGAATTCCGCGCCTTGGCATAGAACGCTTCTGCCAGGGCACGGAATCTTGTTGTGAGTGGCTCTATATCTGCGGCTTCATGCAGGTCTGCCGTGGGGAAGCGCGTGGGGACGTGTAAGGCCCGTCGTAGCGCTCTGTTTTGGACCTTCTGTAGGCGATCTATCGTCGATCTGGCTGCATAGCCCCATACAGGGCACGCATATTCCAGTATCGGTCGAATTAGACTTCGATAGATCGCTACTCCTGTTGCGGGGTCGAGGGAACTGGTGCTGTTCAAGACAGGGTACAGAATCTGCATCCTGCCGTGAGCCTTTCTGCGAAGTTCCTCTATGTGGCACTTCCATGTCAGGCGTCTGTCAAGTGTGACGCCGAGGTACTTCGCAGAATTTCTCCATGGCAAGTTCTGCCCCTGCAATCGCAGCAGTTGGTATGGTATTCTTGGGGGACGGCGTTTCCCATGACGTCTGGTGAGCAGCATGGCTTGTGTCTTCTCTGAATTTATTGAGATGCGCCACTGCTTGGCCCAGTTTTCCGTCCTGTTTAGGGCGGTTTGCAGACGCCTAGTAACCAGGTTCCTGTTTGTCGAGCAGGAGAAGAATGCAGTGTCGTCTGCGTATTGTGCAGTGTGTACATGCTGAGTCGTAGGGATGTCAGCAGTGTAGACACTGTAGAGGACGGGTCCCAGGACCGAGCCCTGGGGCACGCCTGCACTGATTCTTCTCCTGGTCGATAGGGATCCATCGATCTTGACTGAGAAAGTCCTACCGGAGAGATAGTTTTTAACGATTTTGACGATCTTTCCGGGGAAGCCTAGGGTGTACATCTTGTGTAATATCCCGGTGTGCCAGACTGAGTCGAAGGCTTTTGCTACGTCTAACAAGACAAGCCCGCAGTAGCCCTTTCGGTTGAAGCTGTCTGTGGCTGCTTCAACCACCCTCATGATTTGCTGGGGGGCGGAGTGTCTTTGCCTAAATCCGAATTGGAATTTCGGCAGAATCTGCTCTCTTGTGATATAGTCCTGTATGGGGGTTAGTAGGAGGCGCTCGTATAGTTTACTGAGGGTAGGCAGTAGACTAATTGGTCTATAGTGTTGCGGGAACACCGGGTCTTTTCCTGGTTTCGCGATCGCAATAACTTCTGCGTGCTTCCACTGCGCCGGGAATTTTTGTGATCGCGTCAGTTCATTAACTATATCGGTCAGGTGGGTGATTGCCAGAGGCGGGAGGAGTTTCAGCAATTCATTTGTGACCTGGTCGTGACCCGGGGTTTTCCTGGTGGGCAGGGACTTGATGCAGCGCGCCACATCTTCAGTATTGAAGAGTGGCGTGTAGTCATCTTCGTCGTCTGCTTCCAGGAACACGGCCAGTTCTCTGCGGACTGTTGCGACGTGTTCTCTGTCCTGTACTTCTGCTGGTCTGAACTGTTTTTCGAACACGTCGGCTAGTGCGTTAGCTTTGTCGATGGGGCTGAACTGCAGTCCGCGTTCGCCATGCAGTGGTGGCATTTTCGCGCGTCTTCTCGTGTACTGTTTGGTGGCTTGCCATAAACTATTGTCTTCTAGTTTGAGAGCTGAGAGCCTTGCCGACCATTGTTGGTTGCGGTACTCATTGAGATCTGCTTTCAGCTCTCTCTGTAGCCTATTGAGTAGCCTCCGTGTATTCTTATTTCTGGTGAGCTTCCACTCTTTGGCGATCCTGTTTTTGTGCCGTATTTGCACAAGCAAGTGCGGGGGGAGTTGCCTGAAGCGGGGGGGCCCCGCAGGAGGCGGTGTGGCTCCCTCAGCAGCTTGTAGGATCGCTCTTGTGAGGTCGTCTAGTGCCTGTTCTGCTGTCTCTGCAGTTGGAGGCGGGGTCTGGGCAAGTTCAGCTGCTACTGCGTTGCTGAATTGCTCCTTATTGATGCGCTTGTATGTCGCATGCCGTTGTGGGATAGAGAGCCATTCTCCCATATCGACCTCAAAAATCACGGGATTGTGGTCCGACGACATTCTGTTTACCGATGTCGCGGATACAAAGCCCACCAGATTCTTTGTGATGGCTATGTCGAGGACGTCCGGTCTTCCTCCGTTCTTTGGGAAGTGTGTCGGTTCCTCTGGGCCCCATACTTGTAACTGGTGTGTGCGCGCAAGTCGTTGCAGTTGTTGACCAGCTTGATTTCGGTGTCTCGAGTTCCAGTCCGCGTGTTTGGCATTTAGGTCCCCTGCTATTAGTAGTTTGCCTCTAATACGGCTTAGTGCAGCTATGTCGTCCTCTTCTAGTCTTTGGGAAGGGGGGCGATACACTGCAACGACTGTTAGGGGGCCAGTTACTGTGGCCACTTCGATTGCCGCCGTTTCTATTTCGGCTGTATTGGGGGGGTATATTTGGTGGTGTCTGATTCCTTTTTTGACATATACCGCGACCCCGCCTCCGTGAGTGGGTCGGTCGTTCCTGTAACAAATGTAGTTTGGTACAGAAACTCTTAGTCCTGGTTTGAGGAATGTTTCTCCCACTAGGCATATGTCAACGTTTTCTTCCTGTACGAATTCTCTGAACTCCATGGGTTGTCGAGTAAGGTTGTCTGCGTTAAACGCGCATATTTTGAGACCTTGTATATTAGGTCTCCTATCCATGGTGGGGGACAGTTTTTCCTGAGGTAGTCGCTGCTACAGGCGACTGCTGTGCTGCCGATCTGAGGTCGGCGGGGAGCTGCGTCAGTGTAGCCAGAATGCCTACTAGCTGACTCATTTGTGCCTGTAGCAGTCGGATGGACGACGCGAGTTGTTGGATTGCAACAGACTCGACAGCTTCTCGCGGACTGGTTTGTGGTTGGCATGGGGGACAGGCTTCCCTAGGACTTTCGTCAGCTTGAGGAACCTGTTTACTGCTGTGTTGTGGTGGTGGTACATGGTTCGGGGGGTCAGGTGGGTCACCGGCAAGTGCACGGGAATACGTGGTAGATGCGAAGACCTTCGTTCTTACTGTTCTCTGGGGGGGTGGGGGGGGTGGCCTGGGTGCTGGAATGCTTTTGTTGTGACTCGGGGTTGTACTGGTGTTTTTGCCCCTCTGTCTGTCCCTTGCAGCTCTGTACTCAGGGCATCCTAAGTAGCTGGCCGGGTGCGCACCTTTGCAGTTGGCGCACTTTTCTTTTCCCTCCCCCCTCGGTAGTTTGCACTGGTCGTAGGTGTGCTCTTCAGTGCATCTAACGCACACCACTGGCATCGTGCAGTCTCGCGCGATGTGCCCTAGGGCCTGGCAGTTATAGCAGCGCCCTGGGCCCGATTTCTTTTTCAACTTCTCGGGCGTGACCGTTAGCGCCAGTATCCTTTTGACCTCCCAGATCTTTCGATTTTGAGCAGAGTCTGGGAGGGTGACCGTATGAAGAGGCCAGGGTCGGTTCGGTCGCGTCAACACCACTGAGCTGACCTCAAACCCTTCCTCCAGCAGGAACTTTTTTATGTCCGCGGTGTCGGTGGTGTGTGGTACACCGCGAAACACCAGTTTGATCGGCCTCCTCGCTGCTAGTGGGAAGGTGAAGAAATGAAATTTCCTCTCCTCTAGCACCTTCCTCACTGCCTTATAGTCGTCGACATTTTTTGTTGTTATTTTGACTTTGTCACCGCCGGTTATTTTGGCGGTGAACCTACTTTCCCCTACCGTGTTTGTTATTACGTCGTACAGTGCCTTGTAGTTCTCAAACTGTACTACTATTGGTGGGATTCTGAGTCTCTGTCTTTGTTCGATTTCCTCAGAGTCCTCCGCCTGTTGCGATTCTTCCGCAGGTTCTCCCATCACATCGAACCTGTTGGCGGTGTGAATTGGGGTTGGTGTGACTAAGGCGGGGGATTGTCTGGCGGTTTTTCGTGCCAGCTGGAAACCTTCTTCATCTATTTCCTGCGTGGCGGTTCCTGCGCTGCTTCCGGATCGCTCGCACCCCTCAGCGCACGCTTCGTCCACGCTCCGGGGCTCCTCCGCTCTGGCATTCTCTCGCGGCGGCGAGCCCGCGCAGACGGCATCGGTTTCATTCTGCCGCCCGCGCGCACCCGCCTCCGCGCCTTCGTGCTTTTGCGCATTCACCCCGGCGCACAGCCGCGCGGTCGCCTCGGGGCGCGCGCTAGCCGTCGCAGCGCTGGCGCTTTGTTCGGCCGCTACCTGGCCCTGCTGGCCGCCGCTACACGTGGCCCGGTCGGCCTTTGTGTTGGCAGGCGCGGTCGGCTCAGGCGCGGCTGACCCGGCCGCGTCCGCCACTTCCGGCCGCCGCGCAGCGACGGGTTTGCGCGAGGTGGTCTTACGTTTCTTTGCCGGTGACCCAGTGACTTTCTTGCTTCTTTTAGGTGACTTCTTTGCCTTCGCCTTAATTAGGCGGGCGTTTGGTGGTGTTTTGTCACCCTTGGGCAGTATGCGCGGCTGTTTCCAAGCTCTTTCGAGCTTCTTTTCGTATTTCCGTTTGTCCCTGCCGGTGAGGCCCGCGATTGCGTTAAGCAACAGCAACCGCGAGCTCGGACTCATCCCGCCCTGGCTGCCCGTTAGGTCCGTCCTGTTGACCTCGTAGCAGCCAGGGGCGTTTTCTTTCTCCGTTACCGTCAGTTTGACTGGGGTGTCCATGTCCGGACTTGGAAGGATGGCTGCCAGGGGGTGTCGGTGTCTGCTTTTGGTTGGCACCGTTAGGTATCAGGCAGATCGGTCCGACCCTAACAATTCTGACACGCGCGGGTATCTGGCCGTTGACCAGGCCCTGGCGTGCAATTTCCCTACTCTTGGGGGGGAGCAGAGCTAGTCTCTGCGGCAGCAGGAGTACCTGTCGCAGCCGAAATGCTCGAGCCGGCCGAAAAAGCGAACCGCGGCAGCAAGAAGACGCGCACCAAGACGCGCCACCCACAGCTCGCAACCCGCAACGACAATTTGCTCGCAAGCTGCCGACAATCCAGCCGCTCGCCCCGCAATCTTCTTGCAACTCTGCTCCCGATTTTAAAAAATCAGGAGCTCGGAAGCCTTAGTGCCGAACCGTCCAGCTAGAGCGCTAGGACAATCAGCGACTACACCCGCAAGCGGGTTCCTATGGCTGAGTAGCAACGACGAGGGAGAGTACTAGCGCAGCCCCGCACACGCGTCCGCACTCTCCAGAAGCTACTCAGCGAATGCCGACGCAGCCGGGGTGGGGGTGCTTTATGGGCTCGGGTGCGGCGGCCGGTTGCGCGCGCGCCCCATTGGTCGGCGGCCGCAACAGGGCGAGCTGGTAAAGGTGCGGCGGCGGCTGGCGGCGGGTGCCACTGTGTGGGGAGACGCTGACTAGAGCGGAGCGCTTGCTACTGGTGTTGCTGCTGCCGTACGTTGGTTCGAGATGCCGCCCAAGACTAGCGGGAAGGCCGCCAAGAAGGCTGGCAAGGCGCAGAAGAACATTTCGAAGGGCGACAAGAAGAAGAAGCGCAAGAGGAAGGAGAGCTATGCCATCTACATCTACAAGGTGCTGAAGCAGGTGCACCCTGACACGGGCATCTCGTCGAAGGCGATGAGCATCATGAACAGCTTCGTGAACGACATTTTCGAGCGCATTGCGGCCGAGGCTTCTCGCCTGGCGCACTACAACAAGCGCTCGACCATCACGTCCCGCGAGATCCAGACCGCTGTGCGGCTGTTGCTGCCTGGCGAGCTGGCCAAGCACGCCGTGAGCGAGGGCACGAAGGCGGTGACCAAGTACACGAGCTCCAAGTAAGGAGGTGGCTCTGGAATGGAAGGAAGGATGGAGAAGGCTCCTCCGTTGCGAGAGCGGCAAAACGGCCCTTTTCAGGGCCACCAACTTGCCATTTGCGGGAAGGGCGGAATTGTTGTTGTTGTTGTTTGTGTGGACGGCTGTGATGTGATGTATGTGTGCATTGTGATTGTGGGTGGGGGGGGCGCGTCAAAGCGTGTTGCGGGGTACGGCCACGAGGTTGGTCGCCGTGGCGTGGAATGGTGGCACGCCTCGTTGGAGTGGTTTTGACCCATTGGTGTTGGTGTGTGTGTGTGTGTGTGTGTGTGTGTGTGTGTTACCTGTCTGCGAGGGGGGACAGTGCGATCGGCGACTTTTGTGTCACCGTAACGACGGCCGTTTGCGGGTTTGTTTTTTGCACATCATACATGGCGAGGGTGAAATGTGAAATGTTTTTGTTTGGTTTTTTTTTTTTTTTTTTTTTTTTTTTTGTTTTTTTTTTTTTTGCCGCCCACTATTCCCTTTGCTGTACGCCGAGTTTGACAATGGTGCGACGTAACTGCAGCGTGGAGGTGTGTGAGTGACGTTGAAGTGAACGTGCCATTAAGACGCATTGTTGTTGTATTGTACTGTACGTGTACGGCGACACGCACGATGATGTACCATTCGACTCTGATTTTTGATAGCCGTGTTTGACTGATTGCGTACGACGCACGCACACCGATGTCGTCATTCAAGATGCACGCGTGTCCAGTGCAGTACAGTAAGCGCGACGCTAGACGACGACGACGGCGGCGGCGGTCGTTTGTTTGGCGAATGTCTGTACACGTGTTTGTCTGTGTCCATCCGGTATGTATTTGTTTGTTTGTTTGAAAGTGTTTTGTGTGTCGGTGACGTGGTCCGATCCGTCGCCCCCTGAGTAACTGTCGATCGGCGCGATAGACCGGCGTCACGCAACTGAACCGAAGTCGTGGGCACACCCGTCATACTGTTGTACACCGTCGCGCTGAGAACGGTAACGAAAGGTTGACTTTGATCGGTCGAATGTCTGGGCAGAACGTGAGGAATGAGGCAAGAGTGCAAGGAGGAAAGGACAGAGGGGGGGCAAAAGAGAGAGAGGAAGGGAAAAAGGGGAGAAACGCATTCGTAGAGCAACGGAACGTTCCCGTGTCGGAGGCGTATTGGAGCCGCACTGAAATGCGTTTAACGGCGGCGCGGCTGCAAGTGTCTGCCGTGGTGAACGTTACCTTTGACGGCTGCATTGGGCTTTGCCTTTGCTTTCGCTTTTCGCTTTCCCGGATGTACGTAACGTTTGTTGATATGGTTCTGAGGAAGAGTGTATGACAGTGCCGTGCCGTCCATGTTCGTGTGCCCTCCCATTGTGTGTATGCTATTGTCTGTGTACTTGAATGATGTATGTAGGTGTTAGTGGACATGTTTTACCAGTGGGGGGAAATGGATGTCACGGTGGAGATGACGCACCCTCCGTACAGAAAGGTGTCGAGAAAGTGAGTGTGTGTGTGTGTGTGTGTGTGTGTGTGTGTGTGTGTGTGTGTGTGTGTGTGCGCGTCCGTGAATTGGCAGTGTTTGGAGGTGGGCGTGCCCTGCATGTGGCCCGGAAGGCTGTTCGTTTGGCGGTAGTGTTGTGTGGACAGGGGAGGGGCATGCGTAACGCTGCTGGCATGGCATTTCGGGAGATGGGAGGGGGCAAACGAGGAAACGAGGAGCGGCGGCCAAAGACGGGACGGGGAGGGGCGCGGTGTGGGTGGCTTGCGCCTGTGCTCGGCGTTGTGGTTTGTGCAAAAGAGGAGGAGAAAAACAATGAGTTGCCAGGGAGGGGAGCGGTGTTGTGTTGTGGTTGTCGTGGTGTAGCCGCAGACGCGGCTGTCAGTGAACGTGGCGAGACGGACGGATGCGCGGAGGGGCGGGGGCGGCGCATTTCGCCGGTGCCGTGCCGTGCCATGCCTGAAAGCCGCGTGGTCGCTGTGTTGTTGGTGGCGTGGGGGCGAGGAGAGTACCGTACGGGTGTGCTTGTGCGCCGGAAATGGCACACTGCGCCTGCCCGTCTTGGAGGCTGATGGCTGTGGTGTGGAAATGGGGCGCGGTGATGTTGAAGCAGTTGAAGAACAGAAAAGAAACCAAGAAGAAAACGGAAGGCGTGATGCGGCGGTGGTGGTGAGAGCGGGAAAAACAAAACAAAACAAAAGAACGAAAAAAAAACAACAAGAAACAAAAAAGAAAACAAAAAGTCTATCAATATTAAAATGTAAATGGAAATGGAAATGGACCCAGGTATAACCTCCCTGCACAAATAGCAGAGAGTCCGATGGTAATAAAAATGTGCCAGAATGTTAACGTCCCTACAAAACAAACCCAACGATAATATTAATGAAAGAATGAACCGTATGTAACATTGCAACAGACACAATGAAACCTGATAAATTGTATAAGGGCAGCAGCGTTGACCTTTGGCCCTGTATTCAGAATAAAAAGAGCCAAAGATCGTTACCCCAATGAAAAAAAAGACACTGAAACACGTATGTAACATAGCAGCGATGGCGAGACATTGTAGCATCTGTGACCAGAGAGTTTGCGCTGGACTGCGCGAGTGTTGCGAGCGGTTCTCAGTCAGTCAGTCAGTCAGTCAGTCAGTCAGTGAGTCGTTGCGAGTCTGTAGCTCTGTGTAGTTGAGGGCTGTACTCTGTCAGTAGTCGTCGCGTGCAGTACGCTAATAGTCGTCATGCAGAGCGGTCGGTCAGTAGTAGGAGCCGAGTGCGGTTGTGTGATGTAGGCGGTCGGCAACACTGGTCAAGATGGTGAATAAGGTATACTGCTGTTAATTAATATAATCATTAGATAGTGAAAAATTTCATTTATTGTAATTATTCTCCAACAAGTTCCCCAATAATAATGTTTATTTCAAAAGCATTTTTCAAACATTTAATGTTTTATTGAACTAAAGAGTTCGTTGCACTTCACATTTCATTCCACTTCTTTGAAGAAAAATTTCACTAAAATCACAAAAAAAGAGAATATTATTATTTGCAATGCAGTTCCTCCAAGCGCTGCGCAACAACAAGAGCAGAAATGTGACATCCATTTATTCGGAGGTAAGACTTTAATTCTGATTGTTTTGCACAGGGCCAAAGACCGATATTTCGGTTTAATTGAAGTTTCTTGTCACTGAACGGACTTTAAATGTTGTGAAGAATTTATATTTGAGTCAGATTGCGAATTTCACATTTTTGTTGCCATTTTCAATACCTCTCATTGTGGGCGAGGTTACAATTAGCGCAATGTCCATTAGCATCCGAAAATAACATTGTCCATTATTTGAAAGTTTGCGGGGAGGTTACAACACACACAAAAAAAACAAAAAAAAAAAAAAATTGCATTTATATCCGCTCCTCAATTGTAGATACCCCTTACACAGCTGTGTGCAATGAATGAGTGCTGGCTGGTAATTAATTGCACTCCTTGGAGGGAAATGCCATAGGAAGTGGTCTTTAAAAAGTGAATGTTTTTCGTTAAAAGACAAAAGGTACTTTAGAAAAAAGTAATAGTGGGGCGTTTGTTGTTGAACAAAGTAAGTACAATGAACATACGTTATCAGATTTGCGCAATGCAGCTTCACACTACCTTTTGATTATAACACAATATACTATACATCGTCCCGAACCGTGACCAGAGTCGCGAGACGAGCAGAGCACGCCGCCGACGCCCGCTCAGTACAACCGTCCACCCGCTACTACTGTCGACCGACTACTACCTCTCCCGACTCGCGCTACAATATATATAACAACTGTTCCCGGCGACCCGGTGCGTGCCACTACTGTCGTCTGGCGCGGTCCAAGCGCCGACTAGCAACGATAAATAACTCTCTGGTCAGACAGAGATGCTGTCATGCCTCGCCATCGCTCTGGTAATGGAACACGCAGTGGCGGAGCCAAAGACTGTGTTGTCGAGGTCGAGTGCGAGCGGGAAGAGAGGCAGCGTCGGCACGGAGATGCAAGCGAGCGCGAGACGCACGGGTGCTGCGGCGTGGCGCGTTTGCGGTCGGCGCCTTTGGTGGCAACGGCCGGGACAAGCAGCGGTGTATGGTGTGGTGCGGGGCGGACAGGGGCGGCGGTGGACGGGGAGGAGGAGGCGGCGCGACGACGGCATGGGGGCGAAAACGGGTTCGGGGGACGGCGGATGTTGAGAGGCGTCACGCGCGGACAGGACACAGACACAGACACAGAGACACACAGATTGGAAAGGGAGGGTGCGCGGTAGTAGTTGGGAATGTGCGTACCGTGCGGGATGGGAGTGGGCGAGGAACACGGTCGTGGCCCCCTGTTTTGGGTGCGTGTGATGACGTCGGTGTGTTGTGGGAAGGGAAGGTGCTGTGGCGGCGGCGCGTAATGGGCGTAGGCCGAAAAGAGAAAGGAACGTGGGCAGTGTGTTGGCAAGCGTCGGTTCGACTGCGACGTTGATGGGCAGGGCAGGGCAAGGTTAATGGTGGTAGGAGTAGGCGTGTGGGCGCAAAAAAATCTGCCGCTGCAGGCGGTGCCGTAACCGCCATGGCGGGAAGGAGAGAGGGCCAAAGAAAGAAAGAAAGAAAGACAGAAGGAAAAAAAAAAAAGGAGGGGGGGGGCGAAAGTGGAGAGGCGGTGGTGTGAGAAGGGCGGGGGCGGAAGGAAGGCAGGAAGGACAAGAGGCGAGGCGACGGCTTGCTTTGTGTATCGGTCGGTCTCTGGCTATGCTTCGTTTTCTGCAGCAGGGTCGGTGCGCGGCGTGGCTCGCGGCAGTGGGAACGCCTGGCGGCTGGACGGCCAGCAATGCGGTTGGATGGGCGGCCACAGCACCGCACCTGTGCCCGAGGAGGAGACGCTGGCGGCGGGCCCTGAGGTGAGGCCGGCTCGGCTGGGGCTGTGGATGTGGATGTGTAGGTGTGCGCCGCTGCTGCAACAACGAGTAAAACGCGAGAAGAAGGGATGGCGGTAGAGAGGAGAGGAAAAAAAAAAAAAAAATAAAAGGTCGTGTTGTGTTGATGCGCAGGCAGACGCGTACAGAGAGACGAGCCCGGTCTGCAGCAGGGTGTGGCCGTGCCGAGTGCAGAGCAGCGGCGGCTCGGTTCGGTTCGGCCCGGCCCGGCGGGCCGCGCTGTTGTCGCGGACGTGAGCGCCCCCTGGCGGGTGGCCGGAGGCGGCGCGGCGTGTTGGACGTGTGGCTGGTGGCAGTGCACAATTTGCGAGTGGCTGGCGGTGTGGTGTGGCGGTTGGCGCGTCGGGCGGCGGAGAGGTATGTGTTGCGGACGCCCTTTGCTGCGCTGCGTCGTTGCGTGTGCCGTACAGGGCGGGCGCTTGTCGACTGTGTGGGCGGTGTGGCGAATTGGCGTGAAACGGCTGCCGAGAGGTGTGTGGTAGCGAGCCGGTCGGTGTCAGTGCGAAGGGGAATGTGCGTGCGTTTGGCGGTTTCGGTGTGCTTTTTGCGGCGTGAGAGTGGGAATTAGTGGGGCCGGCTGTTGTGTTGGTTCCTTGTGTCTTGTGTCGCGTAGCTTGATGGCAACGTGGAAGGACGCCGGTTTCGTTTCGAGCCTTGCGTGTGGTTGTCGACGTTGACTGGTTGGCGTGTGCCGATGCACGTGCATGTGTGGGTCGCGAGTGCGTGTTTGGCTGGCTGTGTGTGTGTGTGTGTGTGTTTTGGGGGGGAAGGGGGAGGCGGTGGTGAAAGTGCAGTCGTTGCCACGGGCGTCGTCGGGTGGGGCTGGGGCTGTGCGCCGTGGCGGAAAGGTGGTAGGTTGCGGGAAGCGAGCCCGTCGTTGACGGTGTCGCGTGAGGTGTGAATCGAGTGGGGCGCGGGGCGCGAGACAGGAGCAGCGTGCCGCTGCGTCGTGGTCGTCAGCAGAGGCTGTGCGTGTGCTTGTCCTTTTTGTGGGCGGTTCGTGCGAGGCGTTTTTGTTTTGTGTTGCCCTAGTTGTTAGTTTATTTTGTTTGTGTTTGTTATTTGTGAGACGACGACTGGTTGGTGGCGTGCGCGCGAAGTGGCGGTGTGCGCTTCCCGTGTCGTTTGTGTTGTTTTGTTTTTGTGTGTGTTTTTTTTTTTTTTTTTTTTGCACTGGGCCCCGGGGGGTGGGTGGGTGCGTGTGTGTCGATTGCCGGCTGGCGAAAGGTGCGCCATCGGCGGGGTGGGTCGCCGGCACAAGTAGAGGCGGCGGCGTTGTTGCTGTTGTTGTGTGGTGTTTGTTTTGTTCGGCTGTGTCGGCGAGCTGTGTTGCGGTGCGTGTGAATGGTGCTGGCGTTGGGGCTGCGACTGCGACGGCGGCGAGCCGCGGGCGCGCATGATAGTGATGTTGTGAACAGCGGCTGTGTACGGTAGTGGTGTTGTTGTAGCACGACGTGCATCCGGGCCGGCGCGGAAAGCGCAGTTGCGGGCGGTTGCCCTTCGGTGCCAGCCATGTCGCGTGAGCGGCGGGTTGCTCTGGTGTCGACACGTGGTGCTCTGGGTTGTTGTGTGGTGCCCTTTGGCCGGTGGGGGTGGTTCGCGTGTGTCTCGTTCGCGCTCGGTATCTGGTCGTGGTCGTGCTGCTCCCCCGTCTGTCGGCGGTTTTCGACGTCGTCTGTACGTTTTTGTTCGTTTGCGGCGTGCCTGCCGACGTCGTCCCGTCGCGACCTTTCAACCGAAAGTGTGGCGCCCGAAGGTGAACGAACGTAACCCTGACCTCGGCGCTTTACGCTGAGCCGAGCGAACCGAACCTAACCTGTGGTGTGGCGAGGTGAGCTCAGCCTGTGAGCCCCTAACGTCTACGTACGGTAAGCTGTCCGGCTCACGCCTCACGTTTGAACGCTTTTTTAACCTACGTTTGACGCTTCTTAAACCTAGCACTGACCCCTTAACCTAACGTGTAACCTAACCTAACCTAACCTAACCTAACCTAGCCTCTGACGCCTGACGTGTTTGAATGCTTAACCTAAGTTTGACGCTTAACCTAACCCAAGTCCCCTTAACCTAACCCACGTCCACCTAACCTAACCTAGACGTGTAAACGTAATGTGTAACGCGTAACGTGTAAGGTCGGCTGGCGTGTGTGCTGACGGCAGATTGGGTTGGTCTGTCGATTCGGATTGCGGTTTGCCTCGGTCGAGGGGTTGGGTCGGAAGCGGCGAGGGGCGGCGGCGCCTGTTGCGCAGGCGGCGGCGCCTGTTGCGGCGGGCAATTGTTGAGAAACGGCTGTGAATGTTGGCGGGCGAGAGGAGGAGGACGG
>NW_026047975.1:92500-120000 GCF_023864345.2 Schistocerca serialis cubense
CGCCCTATCGCTCTGCCCCTGACGTCCTCGATGTGCGGCTTCCACGTCAGCTTATGGTCCAGTGTGACCCCCAGGTAGCGGCCAGTCTTGCTCCATGGGACGGGGCTGCCCATGATGGTGACTGGCGGAAGATCAGGCGGCAGTTGTCTTCTCGTGAAGACCACCGCCTGGCTCTTCGCCGCGTTTTGCTTGAGGCGCCACTTGGTTGACCAGGCGCCAAGGGCCTCGCAACCTCTTTGGAGAAGACGGCGCATCTCGACCGCGTTCATGCTCCGCACGAACAGCGCAGTGTCGTCGGCATATAGTGCCAACTTCACCGGCGTCACGCGCGGAGCGTCGGCGGTGTATAGGGAGTACAATAGGGGCCCAAGGACGGACCCCTGCGGCACTCCAGCACGGATGTGTCGATGGGTGGATGTCCCATCGTCCAGTCTGACGTGGAAGGACCGCTCGGCTAGGTATGAGCGGAGGAGGACCCCGTGCGACGTCGGGACCCCGTGTACAAAAAGTTTGTACACGAGGCCGTCGTGCCACACAGAGTCGAATGCCCTGGATACGTCCAGGAACACCGCCCCAAGGTATTCCCGAGTCTCCAGGGCGCGCATCGCTTCTTCTACCAGCCGCATCAGCTGGTGGACGGTGGAATGGCCCCTCCTAAAGCCGAACTGCTCATCGGGTATGATGCCTTCCGCTGTCACGTGGCGGAGCAGTCGTCTGGCGTACAGGCGCTCAAACACCTTCGAGAGCGCCGGCAGCAGGCTGATGGGCCTGTAGTTGGCGGCGTCCCGTGGGTCCTTGTTCGCCTTGGGGATTGCCACCACCTCTGCGTGTTTCCACACAGTGGGGTAGACCCCAGAGCGAAGGACCTCATTGAAGATGCCCGCCAGGAACGGGTATGCGCCCGCCGGCAGGCTCCTCAGCAGATGGTTGGTGACGCCGTCAGCACCGCCAGCCTTCTTGGTGTTGAGCGCTGTAATCTGCGCGGCCACCTCCTCGTCGGAGATGGGGTCGATCTCGTCTGCGTCGTCCCTGGCTTCCAGGAACACAGGGAGCTGCTCTTCCACCCGGTGGAGGTGTTCTTCGTCTACATTGTCATCCACCGGGGTGAATGACAGCTCGAAGTGGTCCGCCAGGACGCCTGCTTTGCCGTCCGGGCTGCAGACGACGTCTTGTCCGACGAGCAGAGGCGGCACGCGCTGCCTTCTGCGTAGAAAGGACTTCACAGTCCGCCACGCGCTGCCGTCCTCAGGGTTGAGGGAGGCGACAAGGTCCGCCCAGACGTTGTTCCTGTGCGCCTCAGCCGCCGCTTTGATTTCTCTCCGCATGCGGTTGAGGCGCCGTTTCGTCGCGGGTTGGCGGGTGAGCTGCCACTCCCGGAAGAGGCGGTTCTTCTCCCGTATTGCGTCCCGGATGGGAGGCGGTAGGTTACGGGAGAAGTCCCTGGTACCCTGTGGAGGGGGAGGGGAGGCCGCGTCGGCTGCTTGCAGCATCTGGCGGGTGAGGAACTGGAGGGCGGCGTCCGCACCCACTGCCGCGGGGTCAGGTGAGTTCTCCAATGATGCCAGGACATTGTCCTGGAATCGGTCGCAGTCCAGGCGCCGGTACGTCCGCCGACGTGGCGGGAGCGTGGCTCCAGCGATGTCGATTTGGTAGACCACCGGCAGGTGGTCGGACGACATCGCGCACCGCGTGGTGGCGGTCGTGTGATGCCCGATTCCTTTGATGACGGCCACGTCGAGCACGTCTGACCGCCCCCTGGCCGGGAAGATGGTGTGTTCCCGTGGGCCCAGGACCAGGGCGCCATTCCTCTGGGCAGCGCGAAGAAGTCGGCGGCCACTGACGTTCGTGAGGCGGGAGTTCCATTCCGGGTGCTTCGCGTTGAAGTCACCCGCAATGAATGTCCTTCCCCCAAACGTCAGCAGCTCGTCGATGTCCGCCTCCTGGAGGTGTCCACGCGGCGGCCTGTATGCGGCCACGAAGGTTATTTGCCCCGCAGCCGTGGTGACGTTCACCCCGGTGGCTTCCAGGGTGGCCATGGCTGGGAGCTGCACCTGGTGGTGCCGGAGTGAGGCGCGTACGTAGATGGCGGTACCCCCGCCTGCCGTCGGCCTGTCGTTCCGGTAGCAAACGTAGTTTGCCACCTTCACGCGAACTCCCGGCTTGAGGTGAGTTTCGCAGATCAGACACAGGTCGATTGCCTCGTCCTGCATGAACTGACGAAACTCACCTTGTTGTGGGAACAGGCTGTTGGCGTTGAAGCCACAGATGGTCAGGCCATGGATAAGGGCATTATCCATGGTGTGGCTTCGCGGCGACGGTAGTGGCCTGGAGGGCCCCCGTTACGGCGGTGACGAGCACCGGCAGTTGCTGTAGCAAGGCAGAGAGGGAGCTCAGCATTGCTCCCAGGTCTGCTGCTTCCAGTCCTGGTGTTGCAGCTGCAGGTGCCGCAACTGCGGCTTGCGGCGTGGCTGTGGTGGGGGGACGGGTTTGGCGTCCGCCCTGGTGTTGGACCTCCCGGGTGCCGGCTGCCTGGTTAGGCGACGTGGTGGCCGGGACTTCCGCCTGCCGCCCCCTGGGGGCGTCCAAAGACTCCCCCTTGGTGGCAGAGGCGAAACTGGTGCCTGGTTGCACCTTTCGTGCGGGTGCCGCTCGTCCCTGCTGGCGTGGGCGGCGCTTGAAGGCGGCGCAGCCTCTGTAGCTCGCCACATGTGGCTCGCTGCAGTTACAGCACTTGGGCGCCTCCTCCCTCTTCTTCGTGCAGTCCCGACTCTGGTGGGAGTCGGCGCACTTGACGCAGCGGGCCGGCATCGTGCAGTAGCGCGCCACGTGGTCAAGGCCTTGACAGGAGAAGCACTGGGCGCGCCTCCCCTTGGCCTTGAGCGGCTCCACTTCCACACCGATCCTGGCCACCATCTGCAACTGGAAAATCTTGCGGTTTTCGAAGTTGTCCGGAAGGACAACTAGGAACAGCGGCATGGGTCTCTTCGTCCTGGGAGACTTCATGAGAGTGACCGAGCTGGCCATGTAGCCCAGCGCAGCTAGTTCCCTCTTGAGATGGTCGGTCTCCATTTTTAGCGGAAGGCGGCGGAAAACCACCTTCAGCTGCTTCACTGGCTCAGCATTGTGGGTGAAGCAGTGAAGCTTCTCCACCTCTATGAGCCGCATGGTAGCTCGGTATTCCTCCATCGTGCTGACCCAGACTCTGTATAAGTCCCGACCAGCACATTTGATCTTGGCGGAGGACGTCACCGCCTGGAACTTCTCGAGGAAGGACTGGTACGTGTCCGTCCACGATACAGTGATCGGTGGCGGAGCGGGTGCCCGCCTCTTGGGTGCCTCAGCAGCATCCATGGCCTCCTGTTCGTCGGGAATGTCGACGAATGCGCTCGCCGTCGGCAGCGGCTGCACAGTCTCGAGCCGCTTGGCCCGAGCAGTGTGCCGCCGCTTCGGGACAACGAAGCCGTCGTCAGTCCCCTTTTCTGCCTCGGAGGGGGCAGGAGCCTCCGGCATCTTCTTCCTCTGACTCCGCCTGAAATCAGAATCAGAGATTGCGGAGGACTCGTCCTCCTCCGACGCTGCAGGCCTCTTTCTAGAGGGCTGCGATGTGTCCATGTCTGTCTCCTCCATCAGGTCGCCCAGGTTAGCCTCTGGGATCATGCTGTCACGTGGCAGGACGGTGACGTCTTCTGTCGTCACGCCTGGCGGTACAGCAATCGGTGTATATGTGGTCTCTTCGCTGGAAGAGACCGGAGTGGCAGTCAGCAGGACACCAGTTTCTTCTGTCACTGGGCCTGGTGGTGCAACACTCATCGGGGCCGCCACTGGCAGAGCAGTGCCGTCTTCATTCGACACGCCTGGCAGGGCTCCCGACGGTACTCTCGCCTCTTCGTATACCACGCAACCGAGTGACCTCAGGTGCTGTTGGAACAAGCGGAGTGCTCGTTCGTCAGCAGCGTATTCAGGGTAAACATTGCCCCGTGATAGACGGTGTACAACGAGGTACACCTGCTCTGGCGTGAGCGGGCTAATGCTCCTTGGTTGTGACGTTGCGTAGTCCATCGTCGGTAGCTGCGTCGTCGTACGTGGGGGGCCGGACGGGGCCGCCGACGGGGCTGGCTCGGTCGCCCGGGCCAGTCCCGCCGGGCAGCGGTCCGCCACACCCTGCGCCTGAGTAGCGTGGTCCTGCTCGCACGGCATGCTAACTCGGAGTGTGCCGGCGCAGCCGGGGTGGGGGTGCTTTATGGGCTCGGGTGCGGCGGCCGGTTGCGCGCGCGCCCCATTGGTCGGCGGCCGCAACAGGGCGAGCTGGTAAAGGTGCGGCGGCGGCTGGCGGCGGGTGCCACTGTGTGGGGAGACGCTGACTAGAGCGGAGCGCTTGCTACTGGTGTTGCTGCTGCCGTACGTTGGTTCGAGATGCCGCCCAAGACTAGCGGGAAGGCCGCCAAGAAGGCTGGCAAGGCGCAGAAGAACATTTCGAAGGGCGACAAGAAGAAGAAGCGCAAGAGGAAGGAGAGCTATGCCATCTACATCTACAAGGTGCTGAAGCAGGTGCACCCTGACACGGGCATCTCGTCGAAGGCGATGAGCATCATGAACAGCTTCGTGAACGACATTTACGAGCGCATTGCGGCCGAGGCTTCTCGCCTGGCGCACTACAACAAGCGCTCGACCATCACGTCCCGCGAGATCCAGACCGCTGTGCGGCTGTTGCTGCCTGGCGAGCTGGCCAAGCACGCCGTGAGCGAGGGCACGAAGGCGGTGACCAAGTACACGAGCTCCAAGTAAGGAGGTGGCTCTGGAATGGAAGGAAGGATGGAGAAGGCTCCTCCGTTGCGAGAGCGGCAAAACGGCCCTTTTCAGGGCCACCAACTTGCCATTTGCGGGAAGGGCGGAATTGTTGTTGTTGTTGTTTGTGTGGACGGCTGTGATGTGATGTATGTGTGCATTGTGATTGTGGGTGGGGGGGGCGCGTCAAAGCGTGTTGCGGGGTACGGCCACGAGGTTGGTCGCCGTGGCGTGGAATGGTGGCACGCCTCGTTGGAGTGGTTTTGACCCATTGGTGTTGGTGTGTGTGTGTGTGTGTGTGTGTGTGTGTGTTACCTGTCTGCGAGGGGGGACAGTGCGATCGGCGACTTTTGTGTCACCGTAACGACGGCCGTTTGCGGGTTTGTTTTTTGCACATCATACATGGCGAGGGTGAAATGTGAAATGTTTTTGTTTGGTTTTTTTTTTTGTTTTTTTTTTTGCCGCCCACTATTCCCTTTGCTGTACGCCGAGTTTGACAATGGTGCGACGTAACTGCAGCGTGGAGGTGTGTGAGTGACGTTGAAGTGAACGTGCCATTAAGACGCATTGTTGTTGTATTGTACTGTACGTGTACGGCGACACGCACGATGATGTACCATTCGACTCTGATTTTTGATAGCCGTGTTTGACTGATTGCGTACGACGCACGCACACCGATGTCGTCATTCAAGATGCACGCGTGTCCAGTGCAGTACAGTAAGCGCGACGCTAGACGACGACGACGGCGGCGGCGGTCGTTTGTTTGGCGAATGTCTGTACACGTGTTTGTCTGTGTCCATCCGGTATGTATTTGTTTGTTTGTTTGAAAGTGTTTTGTGTGTCGGTGACGTGGTCCGATCCGTCGCCCCCTGAGTAACTGTCGATCGGCGCGATAGACCGGCGTCACGCAACTGAACCGAAGTCGTGGGCACACCCGTCATACTGTTGTACACCGTCGCGCTGAGAACGGTAACGAAAGGTTGACTTTGATCGGTCGAATGTCTGGGCAGAACGTGAGGAATGAGGCAAGAGTGCAAGGAGGAAAGGACAGAGGGGGGGCAAAAGAGAGAGAGGAAGGGAAAAAGGGGAGAAACGCATTCGTAGAGCAACGGAACGTTCCCGTGTCGGAGGCGTATTGGAGCCGCACTGAAATGCGTTTAACGGCGGCGCGGCTGCAAGTGTCTGCCGTGGTGAACGTTACCTTTGACGGCTGCATTGGGCTTTGCCTTTGCTTTCGCTTTTCGCTTTCCCGGATGTACGTAACGTTTGTTGATATGGTTCTGAGGAAGAGTGTATGACAGTGCCGTGCCGTCCATGTTCGTGTGCCCTCCCATTGTGTGTATGCTATTGTCTGTGTACTTGAATGATGTATGTAGGTGTTAGTGGACATGTTTTACCAGTGGGGGGAAATGGATGTCACGGTGGAGATGACGCACCCTCCGTACAGAAAGGTGTCGAGAAAGTGAGTGTGTGTGTGTGTGTGTGTGTGTGTGTGTGTGTGTGTGTGTGTGTGTGCGCGTCCGTGAATTGGCAGTGTTTGGAGGTGGGCGTGCCCTGCATGTGGCCCGGAAGGCTGTTCGTTTGGCGGTAGTGTTGTGTGGACAGGGGAGGGGCATGCGTAACGCTGCTGGCATGGCATTTCGGGAGATGGGAGGGGGCAAACGAGGAAACGAGGAGCGGCGGCCAAAGACGGGACGGGGAGGGGCGCGGTGTGGGTGGCTTGCGCCTGTGCTCGGCGTTGTGGTTTGTGCAAAAGAGGAGGAGAAAAACAATGAGTTGCCAGGGAGGGGAGCGGTGTTGTGTTGTGGTTGTCGTGGTGTAGCCGCAGACGCGGCTGTCAGTGAACGTGGCGAGACGGACGGATGCGCGGAGGGGCGGGGGCGGCGCATTTCGCCGGTGCCGTGCCGTGCCATGCCTGAAAGCCGCGTGGTCGCTGTGTTGTTGGTGGCGTGGGGGCGAGGAGAGTACCGTACGGGTGTGCTTGTGCGCCGGAAATGGCACACTGCGCCTGCCCGTCTTGGAGGCTGATGGCTGTGGTGTGGAAATGGGGCGCGGTGATGTTGAAGCAGTTGAAGAACAGAAAAGAAACCAAGAAGAAAACGGAAGGCGTGATGCGGCGGTGGTGGTGAGAGCGGGAAAAACAAAACAAAACAAAAGAACGAAAAAAAAACAACAAGAAACAAAAAAGAAAACAAAAAGTCTATCAATATTAAAATGTAAATGGAAATGGAAATGGACCCAGGTATAACCTCCCTGCACAAATAGCAGAGAGTCCGATGGTAATAAAAATGTGCCAGAATGTTAACGTCCCTACAAAACAAACCCAACGATAATATTAATGAAAGAATGAACCGTATGTAACATTGCAACAGACACAATGAAACCTGATAAATTGTATAAGGGCAGCAGCGTTGACCTTTGGCCCTGTATTCAGAATAAAAAGAGCCAAAGATCGTTACCCCAATGAAAAAAAAAGACACTGAAACACGTATGTAACATAGCAGCGATGGCGAGACATTGTAGCATCTGTGACCAGAGAGTTTGCGCTGGACTGCGCGAGTGTTGCGAGCGGTTCTCAGTCAGTCAGTCAGTCAGTCAGTCAGTCAGTGAGTCGTTGCGAGTCTGTAGCTCTGTGTAGTTGAGGGCTGTACTCTGTCAGTAGTCGTCGCGTGCAGTACGCTAATAGTCGTCATGCAGAGCGGTCGGTCAGTAGTAGGAGCCGAGTGCGGTTGTGTGATGTAGGCGGTCGGCAACACTGGTCAAGATGGTGAATAAGGTATACTGCTGTTAATTAATATAATCATTAGATAGTGAAAAATTTCATTTATTGTAATTATTCTCCAACAAGCTCCCCAATAATAATGTTTATTTCAAAAGCATTTTTCAAACATTTAATGTTTTATTGAACTAAAGAGTTCGTTGCACTTCACATTTCATTCCACTTCTTTGAAGAAAAATTTCACTAAAATCACAAAAAAAGAGAATATTATTATTTGCAATGCAGTTCCTCCAAGCGCTGCGCAACAACAAGAGCAGAAATGTGACATCCATTTATTCGGAGGTAAGACTTTAATTCTGATTGTTTTGCACAGGGCCAAAGACCGATATTTCGGTTTAATTGAAGTTTCTTGTCACTGAACGGACTTTAAATGTTGTGAAGAATTTATATTTGAGTCAGATTGCGAATTTCACATTTTTGTTGCCATTTTCAATACCTCTCATTGTGGGCGAGGTTACAATTAGCGCAATGTCCATTAGCATCCGAAAATAACATTGTCCATTATTTGAAAGTTTGCGGGGAGGTTACAACACACACAAAAAAAACAAAAAAAAAAAAATTGCATTTATATCCGCTCCTCAATTGTAGATACCCCTTACACAGCTGTGTGCAATGAATGAGTGCTGGCTGGTAATTAATTGCACTCCTTGGAGGGAAATGCCATAGGAAGTGGTCTTTAAAAAGTGAATGTTTTTCGTTAAAAGACAAAAGGTACTTTAGAAAAAAGTAATAGTGGGGCGTTTGTTGTTGAACAAAGTAAGTACAATGAACATACGTTATCAGATTTGCGCAATGCAGCTTCACACTACCTTTTGATTATAACACAATATACTATACATCGTCCCGAACCGTGACCAGAGTCGCGAGACGAGCAGAGCACGCCGCCGACGCCCGCTCAGTACAACCGTCCACCCGCTACTACTGTCGACCGACTACTACCTCTCCCGACTCGCGCTACAATATATATAACAACTGTTCCCGGCGACCCGGTGCGTGCCACTACTGTCGTCTGGCGCGGTCCAAGCGCCGACTAGCAACGATAAATAACTCTCTGGTCAGACAGAGATGCTGTCATGCCTCGCCATCGCTCTGGTAATGGAACACGCAGTGGCGGAGCCAAAGACTGTGTTGTCGAGGTCGAGTGCGAGCGGGAAGAGAGGCAGCGTCGGCACGGAGATGCAAGCGAGCGCGAGACGCACGGGTGCTGCGGCGTGGCGCGTTTGCGGTCGGCGCCTTTGGTGGCAACGGCCGGGACAAGCAGCGGTGTATGGTGTGGTGCGGGGCGGACAGGGGCGGCGGTGGACGGGGAGGAGGAGGCGGCGCGACGACGGCATGGGGGCGAAAACGGGTTCGGGGGACGGCGGATGTTGAGAGGCGTCACGCGCGGACAGGACACAGACACAGACACAGAGACACACAGATTGGAAAGGGAGGGTGCGCGGTAGTAGTTGGGAATGTGCGTACCGTGCGGGATGGGAGTGGGCGAGGAACACGGTCGTGGCCCCCTGTTTTGGGTGCGTGTGATGACGTCGGTGTGTTGTGGGAAGGGAAGGTGCTGTGGCGGCGGCGCGTAATGGGCGTAGGCCGAAAAGAGAAAGGAACGTGGGCAGTGTGTTGGCAAGCGTCGGTTCGACTGCGACGTTGATGGGCAGGGCAGGGCAAGGTTAATGGTGGTAGGAGTAGGCGTGTGGGCGCAAAAAAATCTGCCGCTGCAGGCGGTGCCGTAACCGCCATGGCGGGAAGGAGAGAGGGCCAAAGAAAGAAAGAAAGAAAGACAGAAGGAAAAAAAAAAAAAGGAGGGGGGGGGCGAAAGTGGAGAGGCGGTGGTGTGAGAAGGGCGGGGGCGGAAGGAAGGCAGGAAGGACAAGAGGCGAGGCGACGGCTTGCTTTGTGTATCGGTCGGTCTCTGGCTATGCTTCGTTTTCTGCAGCAGGGTCGGTGCGCGGCGTGGCTCGCGGCAGTGGGAACGCCTGGCGGCTGGACGGCCAGCAATGCGGTTGGATGGGCGGCCACAGCACCGCACCTGTGCCCGAGGAGGAGACGCTGGCGGCGGGCCCTGAGGTGAGGCCGGCTCGGCTGGGGCTGTGGATGTGGATGTGTAGGTGTGCGCCGCTGCTGCAACAACGAGTAAAACGCGAGAAGAAGGGATGGCGGTAGAGAGGAGAGGAAAAAAAAAAAAAAATAAAAGGTCGTGTTGTGTTGATGCGCAGGCAGACGCGTACAGAGAGACGAGCCCGGTCTGCAGCAGGGTGTGGCCGTGCCGAGTGCAGAGCAGCGGCGGCTCGGTTCGGTTCGGCCCGGCCCGGCGGGCCGCGCTGTTGTCGCGGACGTGAGCGCCCCCTGGCGGGTGGCCGGAGGCGGCGCGGCGTGTTGGACGTGTGGCTGGTGGCAGTGCACAATTTGCGAGTGGCTGGCGGTGTGGTGTGGCGGTTGGCGCGTCGGGCGGCGGAGAGGTATGTGTTGCGGGCGCCCTTTGCTGCGCTGCGTCGTTGCGTGTGCCGTACAGGGCGGGCGCTTGTCGACTGTGTGGGCGGTGTGGCGAATTGGCGTGAAACGGCTGCCGAGAGGTGTGTGGTAGCGAGCCGGTCGGTGTCAGTGCGAAGGGGAATGTGCGTGCGTTTGGCGGTTTCGGTGTGCTTTTTGCGGCGTGAGAGTGGGAATTAGTGGGGCCGGCTGTTGTGTTGGTTCCTTGTGTCTTGTGTCGCGTAGCTTGATGGCAACGTGGAAGGACGCCGGTTTCGTTTCGAGCCTTGCGTGTGGTTGTCGACGTTGACTGGTTGGCGTGTGCCGATGCACGTGCATGTGTGGGTCGCGAGTGCGTGTTTGGCTGGCTGTGTGTGTGTGTGTGTGTGTTTTGGGGGGGAAGGGGGAGGCGGTGGTGAAAGTGCAGTCGTTGCCACGGGCGTCGTCGGGTGGGGCTGGGGCTGTGCGCCGTGGCGGAAAGGTGGTAGGTTGCGGGAAGCGAGCCCGTCGTTGACGGTGTCGCGTGAGGTGTGAATCGAGTGGGGCGCGGGGCGCGAGACAGGAGCAGCGTGCCGCTGCGTCGTGGTCGTCAGCAGAGGCTGTGCGTGTGCTTGTCCTTTTTGTGGGCGGTTCGTGCGAGGCGTTTTTGTTTTGTGTTGCCCTAGTTGTTAGTTTATTTTGTTTGTGTTTGTTATTTGTGAGACGACGACTGGTTGGTGGCGTGCGCGCGAAGTGGCGGTGTGCGCTTCCCGTGTCGTTTGTGTTGTTTTGTTTTTGTGTGTTTTTTTTTTTTTTTTTTTTTTGCACTGGGCCCCGGGGGGTGGGTGGGTGCGTGTGTGTCGATTGCCGGCTGGCGAAAGGTGCGCCATCGGCGGGGTGGGTCGCCGGCACAAGTAGAGGCGGCGGCGTTGTTGCTGTTGTTGTGTGGTGTTTGTTTTGTTCGGCTGTGTCGGCGAGCTGTGTTGCGGTGCGTGTGAATGGTGCTGGCGTTGGGGCTGCGACTGCGACGGCGGCGAGCCGCGGGCGCGCATGATAGTGATGTTGTGAACAGCGGCTGTGTACGGTAGTGGTGTTGTTGTAGCACGACGTGCATCCGGGCCGGCGCGGAAAGCGCAGTTGCGGGCGGTTGCCCTTCGGTGCCAGCCATGTCGCGTGAGCGGCGGGTTGCTCTGGTGTCGACACGTGGTGCTCTGGGTTGTTGTGTGGTGCCCTTTGGCCGGTGGGGGTGGTTCGCGTGTGTCTCGTTCGCGCTCGGTATCTGGTCGTGGTCGTGCTGCTCCCCCGTCTGTCGGCGGTTTTCGACGTCGTCTGTACGTTTTTGTTCGTTTGCGGCGTGCCTGCCGACGTCGTCCCGTCGCGACCTTTCAACCGAAAGTGTGGCGCCCGAAGGTGAACGAACGTAACCCTGACCTCGGCGCTTTACGCTGAGCCGAGCGAACCGAACCTAACCTGTGGTGTGGCGAGGTGAGCTCAGCCTGTGAGCCCCTAACGTCTACGTACGGTAAGCTGTCCGGCTCACGCCTCACGTTTGAACGCTTTTTTAACCTACGTTTGACGCTTCTTAAACCTAGCACTGACCCCTTAACCTAACGTGTAACCTAACCTAACCTAACCTAACCTAACCTAGCCTCTGACGCCTGACGTGTTTGAATGCTTAACCTAAGTTTGACGCTTAACCTAACCCAAGTCCCCTTAACCTAACCCACGTCCACCTAACCTAACCTAGACGTGTAAACGTAATGTGTAACGCGTAACGTGTAAGGTCGGCTGGCGTGTGTGCTGACGGCAGATTGGGTTGGTCTGTCGATTCGGATTGCGGTTTGCCTCGGTCGAGGGGTTGGGTCGGAAGCGGCGAGGGGCGGCGGCGCCTGTTGCGCAGGCGGCGGCGCCTGTTGCGGCGGGCAATTGTTGAGAAACGGCTGTGAATGTTGGCGGGCGAGAGGAGGAGGACGGCGCGCGATGTGGCCCGACGGCTGCGGGCCGATCGGGAAACGGCGGGAGGGCGACGGAAGGCGATGGGGCGGCGGAGGCGCGTTTGCACGGCCGTCATCGCCGCACGCCTCGGCTTGTGTGGCTGTGGCGCCGGCCGCGCTGGCCGGGCTGCCGCGGCGACGGTGTGGGAGTTTTGCCGAAGGTTTGGCCATTGTGGCGGGTCGTCGGCTGGGGCTGTGGGGGCGGCATTTGGGCGGGGGCGGCGATTCTCGGCGGGCCGACCCAGGCTGTAGCGCGCGGTAGCTGCAGTTTGGCCGTGGTTTGCGGCGCTGCCGTGGCGACTGGTTGGCGACTGTGGTGTGGCTGTGTGTAGCCCCATCCTCGGTGGTTTGAAAGGCGCGGGCGGTTGTGGCGCAGGTTTGGGGCTGCTCCGCACAGGCTGTCGGACGTTGGGCGGTAGCAAGCGCGGGAGGCGCGGCGCGGCGGCGCGCAGAGTGGCGGCCGCTCTCTCGGCCGTCCGCGCCCGCCCGCGACACTGGCTGGGCCCTTGTGATTCTCTGCTCTGCTGTGCTGTGCTTGCGTGCCTGCCGTCCCGCTCGCTCTCGCTCTCGCTCTCGCTGTGTGTTACGCGCGTCGTCGAAATGGCAGATCAGGCGGCTACGAACGAGACTGCTGCGGCACCCGCCGCCACCGGCACTACGAAGAAGGCCAAGTCTGCGTCGTCTGCGAAGAAGCCGCGCGCCAAGCCTGCGCACCCGCGCACCTCTGAGATGGTGACGGCCGCCATCAAGAGTCTGAAGGAGCGCGGCGGGTCGTCGCTGCAGGCGATCAAGAAGTACATAGCCGCGCACTACAAGCTGGACGCGGAGAAGCTGGCGCCGTTTATCAAGAAGTACCTCAAGTCGGCCGTCGTGGCGGGCGAGCTGGTGCAGACGAAGGGGAAGGGCGCGTCCGGCTCGTTCAAGCTTGCCGGCGCCGGCGGCGGGGGGGCGGCCGAGGGCGGCAAGGCTCGTGCTGGCGGTGCCAAGAAGAAGCGCGCCGCTCCGGCCAGCAAGGAGAAGAAGGGCGCCCGTGCGGCCGGCGCAAAGAAGGCTGGTGGCGTGAAGGCGGCGACCGGTCGGAAGGCGGGCGCCGCCAAGAAGGCGTCTGCGGCGTCGGCCGCTCCCGCGGGTGCGAAGAAGGCGGCTGCGGCCAAGCCGGCCAAGGCCAAGTCGCCGTCGAAGGCGAAGAAGGCCGCCAAGGTTCCGACGAAGAAGCCGAAGGCGCCGCGCCCGAAGAAGGCGACGACGCCGTCTAAGGCGAAGGCTTCGCCCAAGAAGAAGAAGTAGAAAGAGATGGGAAAGGAAGGGTTTGGCGCTTGACTCCGTCGTCCCCACCCCCCGTCGTCGTCTAGTGGCGCGCAAGAGACGCGCGGCCCAAAACGGCCCTTCTCAGGGCCATCAAAGCACGTCGGGGAAGGTTTTGATTGTCGTGTTGCGTTTGGTGTGGGGTGTCTGTCTGGCGTTTCTGTATGCCCGTGGGGATGCTGTTTGCGTGCCGTGGTGGTTGGATTGCGGGGGTCGGTGGCGGGTGTGGGCGGCGGTAGCGGTAAGCGGTGTTGTTGTTGTTGTTGTTGTTGTTGTTGTTGTCGTGGTTGATTGTCGCCGTGTTTGTGGCGGCGGCCGACGGTTGGTTTTCTGTCACGTTGTTTTGTTTGAATACGTTGGTTGGCTTGCCTGCGTTCGTTCTTCTCGGATGTCTGTCTTGTCGAGTCGTGTCTGGTCTTTGTTTTGTTCCTTTGTGTGTGTGTGTGTTATGTTTTGCAAGGGGGGGCACGTTGAGATGTGGGAAGGAGTCGGCGGGGGATTTCGGTGGCGTGTAGAGCGAGCGAGCGCGCCTGCCTGGCCGTTGGCCGTCGGAGTGGAGTGCGGGTTTTTTTTGATTTCGAAAAACGAAAGCGGCGGCCGGCCAGCCACCCGTGCGGTGTGACGTCGGCCGTTGGGTATTGTGCGCTTTGAGCGCCGGGGAGGGATGATGTGTGATTGTTGCGCGCTGCTAGCAGGCAGGCAGAGTGAGCGGGTGTGGCGGACGGACGGGAAGTGGTGGTTTTTGTTTTTTTTGGGGTTGCGGGGCGAGAGGCAGGCGACCGACAAAGTTTGCTCGCGACGGAGAGATGTTAGTGGCCCTGAAAAGGGCCGTTTTTGTTTGTGCGGTGCGGTGCCGCGGCGCGGTTTAGGCGCGCTCGCCGCGGATGCGGCGAGCGAGCTGGATGTCCTTGGGCATGATGGTGACGCGCTTGGCGTGGATTGCGCACAGGTTGGTGTCTTCGAAGAGGCCGACGAGGTAGGCCTCGCTGGCCTCCTGCAGGGCCATGACTGCGGAGCTCTGGAAGCGCAGGTCGGTCTTGAAGTCCTGGGCGATCTCGCGCACTAGGCGCTGGAATGGCAGCTTGCGGATGAGCAGCTCTGTGCTCTTCTGGTAGCGCCTGATTTCTCGCAGGGCGACGGTGCCCGGCCTGTAGCGGTGGGGCTTCTTGACGCCTCCGGTGGCGGGCGCGCTCTTCCTCGCCGCCTTGGTGGCGAGCTGTTTGCGCGGCGCCTTTCCGCCGGTGGACTTGCGGGCCGTTTGCTTTGTGCGGGCCATAGCGGTAGCGGAGCGGCGTGCGTGGAGGTTAGGTGCGGCGCGGCGTCCGGTGCTGCCTTGACAACGGGCCCGCGCGCCTCCGTGCTGCGCTTATATGCCCTCGGTTGCGCGTGGTGGGGGGAGGGCGGGCCAGAGTCTATATAGGGGGGCGGCGGGCGCGCTGGGCGCAGACCGTAGCCGACTCGCGAGCCGCTGCAGCTGCTGTTTGTGCACGTTTTGCTTTGCCCGAGGAAGGAAGGATGACAGGCCGCGGCAAGGGAGGAAAGGGGCTCGGCAAGGGTGGCGCCAAGCGGCACCGCAAGGTGTTGCGCGACAACATCCAGGGCATCACGAAGCCCGCCATCCGCCGCCTGGCTCGCAGGGGCGGCGTGAAGCGCATCTCTGGTCTGATCTACGAGGAGACCCGCGGGGTGCTGAAGGTGTTCCTGGAGAACGTGATCCGCGACGCGGTGACGTACACTGAGCACGCCAAGCGCAAGACTGTGACGGCCATGGACGTGGTGTACGCCCTGAAGAGGCAGGGGCGCACCCTGTACGGTTTCGGCGGTTAGGCTGCGTCGCAGCGGGCGCTGGCCTTCCCGCGGCCGTGCTTGTGGGTGGGAGAGACTAGAAAACGGCCCTTTTCAGGGCCACCACACTGTTCGGAAGTTGAAAAGTGCGAAAGAGTCTGTGTTGTTGCTGCGTGTGTGCGCTGTGTTGTTTGTTTGTTTGTTTGTTTCTTTCTCTCTTTCTTTCTTTGTTTCTTTCTTTCCGTTTGAGCGACGTGATGTGACTGGGAGGGGAGAAGGAAAGGAAACGTGTCATGTGGCTGGCTGTGTGTGGAGCTGCTTCGTTTGTGTGTCTTTGTATCGACCGCGACGGAGGTGGCGGGCTGTGTGTTGTTGTGCGAGAGGCGGTGATTATTTGCTTGCGTGGTTTGGCTCTGTGTGTTTGCGGCGGCGTTGGGGTTTCCGAGGCAAGGCGTGTGGGCATAGGCGGCCGGATCAGCTGTTTCGTTCGTGTCGACGGCCGTTGCGCGCGGGAGTGGAGGGCGGTGTGTCGACACGCCTCCCTTTAACAATGGTCATTATTGCTGCCGTTGTCGTTTGGAAGGCGACTGCGACCGTGCAAAATGTGTGCGCGTGTGTGTGTGTGTGTGTGTGTGTGTGTGTGTGTGTGTGTGTTGGGCCACACGGGCTGTGTGGACGACAAGATGGCGGACGTGCGCCGGCGGCGGCTGTGCTGTGAAAGTGCAAAGTTAAAACAAAACAAGGTGCGGCGAGGACGACTGAAATTTTGCTTTGGACGTAGGTTTGTGTGGTGGCCCTGAAAAGGGCCGATTGTTGTGGGCCGAGCCGAGCCGGCAAAGCGCGTTGCGTGCAGGGGAGCACGCGGCGCTGCGATTGCCTGGCCTCCTTTAGGCCTTCTTCTCGGTCTTCTTTGGCAGCAGGACGGCCTGGATGTTGGGCAGGACACCACCCTGTGCGATGGTGACGCCCGACAGGAGCTTGTTGAGCTCCTCGTCGTTGCGGATGGCAAGCTGCAGGTGGCGCGGGATGATGCGCGTCTTCTTGTTGTCGCGGGCCGCGTTTCCGGCCAGCTCGAGCACCTCAGCCGCGAGGTACTCCATGACGGCGGCGAGGTAGACGGGCGCCCCGGCGCCGACGCGCTCTGCGTAGTTTCCCTTGCGCAGGAGGCGGTGGATTCTGCCGACCGGGAACTGGAGCCCAGCCCTGCTTGAGCGGGACTTTGACTTGCCCTTGACTTTGCCTCCCTTTCCGCGTCCGGACATGGCGATGGGCTAGCGACGGTGCACACGAAACGGAAACGAAAACGACCGGTGCGAGCGGCAGCGAGTCGAGCAGCGGAGTGCGTGCCGGCGCAGCCGGGGTGGGGGTGCTTTATGGGCTCGGGTGCGGCGGCCGGTTGCGCGCGCGCCCCATTGGTCGGCGGCCGCAACAGGGCGAGCTGGTAAAGGTGCGGCGGCGGCTCCCACTGTTTTCCGATGGCGAATAGAAAACGACACATCACCATCGCCATCTGGAATGCAGACGGAGTATTCCACGACCGACACGAACTGGAAATGTTTCTAGAAGATTACGGCATCGACGTAGCACTAGTAAATGAAACCCATCTAACCCCTGATGAACAATTTCGAGTCAAAAATTACATTCTAATCCGGACTGACCGTCCTAACAGACCTGGTGGCGGAACTGGAGTCCTCATAAAACACCGGATATGCCACCGACAAGTCACCATCCCACCTCTAATCAACACAGAGGCAACTGCAATAGAAATCATGTTAAACCAACACCCAACTGTCCTGGTGGCAACCTACCACCCTCCAAACGAACGCTTCCATCACAGTGACCTCGACAGCTTGCTAAATGTGAACAACAGGACCATAGTAGGGGGGGACCTGAATGCCAAGCACAGGGCATGGGGTTGCCGCACTGGAAATACAAGTGGGAACCAGCTGCTGAGATACCTGGATACCCACCCAGCAGTTCAAGTGGTAGCCCCAGATGAACCCACCCACTTCCCGTACAACTCACGCCATCTGCCAGACAAGCTGGACATATTCTTACTAAAAAATATTGACCTGGGCACAAGCACAGAAGTCATAAACACGCTGAACTCTGACCATAACCCAGTCATCTTAAGATTCGAAAATGACCACATCATACCAACAGAAAGCATCCACACTACGTACCACACAAACTGGGTACGATATAAAGAACTAGTGGCACATCACATACCAGACCCAGCACCGGAATATGCATCGACAGAAGACATAGACAAAGCCGCAGCAGACTTTACTAACATCATCAAAAGCTGTGCCCAAGTCACAACTATCAAACTCACACAAAATAGGGGCAGGACCAACTTACCACCAGACCTAGCCCAATTGATAACAGACAAAAACCGGACCAGGAAGCGATGGCAAACATACCGTTACCCTCAAGATAGGAGGTTAATGGACCAAATGGCCCGTGAAATCAAAACCAGACTGCATATGCTCCGGTGCAGCAGGTACCAACATAGCTTGCAGGCAGCCGAATCAAACCCTGAACAATTCTGGCGAATCATAAAGGCTAGGCGGCAACCCCAGACAGCCACAAGACCACTGCATGGGCAACAGGGGCTGGTTTACACCCCTGCAGATAAGGCGGCCGCCATGTCAGACACCTACGAACTCCAGTTCCAAGAAAACATAGTAGAGAACGACGAGGGAGAAGCAGAGAGGCTAGAGAGGAGAATCGAGAGGCACCTCGCACGAAAACTCAATGAGAGGATTAACACCACCTTCGCAGACACAACTGAACGCGAAATAACAGCTTACATCAGGCGGATCGGCAATGCAAAGGCCCCTGGTCCTGACCTTATAAAACCCCCACTTCTTAAACACCTTCCACCACCTGCCATTTCCCATCTATCAAATATCCTCAACCACTGTCTCAAACTACAATATTTCCCTTCAGCCTGGAAGGTTGCCAAGATCATCTCAATCCCCAAACCCAATAAAGACCATCTATTCCCACAAAACTATCGTCCTATCTCGCTATTAAATCACTTATCAAAACTTCTCGAAATCCTCATCCTAAACGCCCTACTTAAATTCCTAAACGATAACACTATCCTTACCCCGGAACAATTCGGTTTTCGTGCTGGCCATAGCACCACCCAGCAAGCCATCCGCCTGGTGGAGCACATCTGTGCCGAGAAACAACATGGAGACAGCACAGCAGCCATATTCCTCGACATAGAGAAGGCGTTTGACCGTGTCTGGCATGACGGCCTACTCTACAAGCTGTCGAAGCTAAATTGCCCCAATCACCTGTTAAAAATGATTCACTCATTTTTGACAGACAGGAGGTTTTTTGCTTCAGTTGATGGAGCGAAAAGTCCAATAACTAATATAGAAGCAGGTGTCCCACAGGGATCTGTGCTTGGCCCCCTCCTCTATCTTGTGTTCACAAATGATATCCCAAAAGAGCCGGGTGGGAACATAGCGCTCTACGCTGATGACACAGCGCTGTACCACAGCGGGCGTAACATAAATCGTATAACGTGTAGCCTCCAGCGGCACCTCAACAAAGTCGACCACTGGTGTAACTTGTGGAAAGTAAAAGTAAATCCGGACAAGTGCCAAGCCATAATTTTCACACACAAAATAACAAGACCCATCAGAAATCTCAACCACAATGGACAACAACTCCCATGGAGAAAAGTTATAAAATACCTGGGACTGAACATAGACAAAAATCTCACGTTCAAACAGCATATAACAGAGGCCAAAAACAAAGGTTCCGCCCGGCTCTACCAACTGTATCCCCTTCTTAAGGGCAGGGGCTTATCAACAGAGGCGAAGCTCCGAATATGGAAAACAATAATTTTGCCAGTTATTCTTTATGGATCGGAGGTGTGGAGCATGGCGGCAAACACACACCTGGCTTCACTAGAAGTGATACAAAATAAGACGTTTAGAATAATCACAGATGCCCCCTGGTTCTCCAGTAACGAGGAAATTAGAGGTATGCTAGGACAACCAACATTTAACCATCTCATAAAAATCAAGTCAACGAAATTCTATGAAACATCTCATTCTTCACCTTTCCCCCTCATTAGATCCCTGGGACCAGATATTCTCCCTACACACAGAACTCCCATCACTACCATTCACCGTCAGTTCAGATGACGAGCTACACTGACTTTCATCCACTCATATCATAACCATCATTAATCAAACACAGTTCATATACCCGGGGAACACCCCCAAACAAATACAGACAAAAAGCCAATCTTAACCAAAAGGTACCATCTCGAAAGTCAGGGCATCAACAGGATGCCGGTACTTCAATTAACAAAGGGGGAGAATACCCCAAACATATCAGGTCGGCGGGTGCCACTGTGTGGGGAGACGCTGACTAGAGCGGAGCGCTTGCTACTGGTGTTGCTGCTGCCGTACGTTGGTTCGAGATGCCGCCCAAGACTAGCGGGAAGGCCGCCAAGAAGGCTGGCAAGGCGCAGAAGAACATTTCGAAGGGCGACAAGAAGAAGAAGCGCAAGAGGAAGGAGAGCTATGCCATCTACATCTACAAGGTGCTGAAGCAGGTGCACCCTGACACGGGCATCTCGTCGAAGGCGATGAGCATCATGAACAGCTTCGTGAACGACATTTTCGAGCGCATTGCGGCCGAGGCTTCTCGCCTGGCGCACTACAACAAGCGCTCGACCATCACGTCCCGCGAGATCCAGACCGCTGTGCGGCTGTTGCTGCCTGGCGAGCTGGCCAAGCACGCCGTGAGCGAGGGCACGAAGGCGGTGACCAAGTACACGAGCTCCAAGTAAGGAGGTGGCTCTGGAATGGAAGGAAGGATGGAGAAGGCTCCTCCGTTGCGAGAGCGGCAAAACGGCCCTTTTCAGGGCCACCAACTTGCCATTTGCGGGAAGGGCGGAATTGTTGTTGTTGTTGTTTGTGTGGACGGCTGTGATGTGATGTATGTGTGCATTGTGATTGTGGGTGGGGGGGGCGCGTCAAAGCGTGTTGCGGGGTACGGCCACGAGGTTGGTCGCCGTGGCGTGGAATGGTGGCACGCCTCGTTGGAGTGGTTTTGACCCATTGGTGTTGGTGTGTGTGTGTGTGTGTGTGTGTGTGTGTGTTACCTGTCTGCGAGGGGGGACAGTGCGATCGGCGACTTTTGTGTCACCGTAACGACGGCCGTTTGCGGGTTTGTTTTTTGCACATCATACATGGCGAGGGTGAAATGTGAAATGTTTTTGTTTGGTTTTTTTTTGTTTTTTTTTGCCGCCCACTATTCCCTTTGCTGTACGCCGAGTTTGACAATGGTGCGACGTAACTGCAGCGTGGAGGTGTGTGAGTGACGTTGAAGTGAACGTGCCATTAAGACGCATTGTTGTTGTATTGTACTGTACGTGTACGGCGACACGCACGATGATGTACCATTCGACTCTGATTTTTGATAGCCGTGTTTGACTGATTGCGTACGACGCACGCACACCGATGTCGTCATTCAAGATGCACGCGTGTCCAGTGCAGTACAGTAAGCGCGACGCTAGACGACGACGACGGCGGCGGCGGTCGTTTGTTTGGCGAATGTCTGTACACGTGTTTGTCTGTGTCCATCCGGTATGTATTTGTTTGTTTGTTTGAAAGTGTTTTGTGTGTCGGTGACGTGGTCCGATCCGTCGCCCCCTGAGTAACTGTCGATCGGCGCGATAGACCGGCGTCACGCAACTGAACCGAAGTCGTGGGCACACCCGTCATACTGTTGTACACCGTCGCGCTGAGAACGGTAACGAAAGGTTGACTTTGATCGGTCGAATGTCTGGGCAGAACGTGAGGAATGAGGCAAGAGTGCAAGGAGGAAAGGACAGAGGGGGGGCAAAAGAGAGAGAGGAAGGGAAAAAGGGGAGAAACGCATTCGTAGAGCAACGGAACGTTCCCGTGTCGGAGGCGTATTGGAGCCGCACTGAAATGCGTTTAACGGCGGCGCGGCTGCAAGTGTCTGCCGTGGTGAACGTTACCTTTGACGGCTGCATTGGGCTTTGCCTTTGCTTTCGCTTTTCGCTTTCCCGGATGTACGTAACGTTTGTTGATATGGTTCTGAGGAAGAGTGTATGACAGTGCCGTGCCGTCCATGTTCGTGTGCCCTCCCATTGTGTGTATGCTATTGTCTGTGTACTTGAATGATGTATGTAGGTGTTAGTGGACATGTTTTACCAGTGGGGGGAAATGGATGTCACGGTGGAGATGACGCACCCTCCGTACAGAAAGGTGTCGAGAAAGTGAGTGTGTGTGTGTGTGTGTGTGTGTGTGTGTGTGTGTGTGTGTGTGTGTGTGTGTGCGCGTCCGTGAATTGGCAGTGTTTGGAGGTGGGCGTGCCCTGCATGTGGCCCGGAAGGCTGTTCGTTTGGCGGTAGTGTTGTGTGGACAGGGGAGGGGCATGCGTAACGCTGCTGGCATGGCATTTCGGGAGATGGGAGGGGGCAAACGAGGAAACGAGGAGCGGCGGCCAAAGACGGGACGGGGAGGGGCGCGGTGTGGGTGGCTTGCGCCTGTGCTCGGCGTTGTGGTTTGTGCAAAAGAGGAGGAGAAAAACAATGAGTTGCCAGGGAGGGGAGCGGTGTTGTGTTGTGGTTGTCGTGGTGTAGCCGCAGACGCGGCTGTCAGTGAACGTGGCGAGACGGACGGATGCGCGGAGGGGCGGGGGCGGCGCATTTCGCCGGTGCCGTGCCGTGCCATGCCTGAAAGCCGCGTGGTCGCTGTGTTGTTGGTGGCGTGGGGGCGAGGAGAGTACCGTACGGGTGTGCTTGTGCGCCGGAAATGGCACACTGCGCCTGCCCGTCTTGGAGGCTGATGGCTGTGGTGTGGAAATGGGGCGCGGTGATGTTGAAGCAGTTGAAGAACAGAAAAGAAACCAAGAAGAAAACGGAAGGCGTGATGCGGCGGTGGTGGTGAGAGCGGGAAAAACAAAACAAAACAAAAGAACGAAAAAAAAACAACAAGAAACAAAAAAGAAAACAAAAAGTCTATCAATATTAAAATGTAAATGGAAATGGAAATGGACCCAGGTATAACCTCCCTGCACAAATAGCAGAGAGTCCGATGGTAATAAAAATGTGCCAGAATGTTAACGTCCCTACAAAACAAACCCAACGATAATATTAATGAAAGAATGAACCGTATGTAACATTGCAACAGACACAATGAAACCTGATAAATTGTATAAGGGCAGCAGCGTTGACCTTTGGCCCTGTATTCAGAATAAAAAGAGCCAAAGATCGTTACCCCAATGAAAAAAAAAGACACTGAAACACGTATGTAACATAGCAGCGATGGCGAGACATTGTAGCATCTGTGACCAGAGAGTTTGCGCTGGACTGCGCGAGTGTTGCGAGCGGTTCTCAGTCAGTCAGTCAGTCAGTCAGTCAGTCAGTGAGTCGTTGCGAGTCTGTAGCTCTGTGTAGTTGAGGGCTGTACTCTGTCAGTAGTCGTCGCGTGCAGTACGCTAATAGTCGTCATGCAGAGCGGTCGGTCAGTAGTAGGAGCCGAGTGCGGTTGTGTGATGTAGGCGGTCGGCAACACTGGTCAAGATGGTGAATAAGGTATACTGCTGTTAATTAATATAATCATTAGATAGTGAAAAATTTCATTTATTGTAATTATTCTCCAACAAGTTCCCCAATAATAATGTTTATTTCAAAAGCATTTTTCAAACATTTAATGTTTTATTGAACTAAAGAGTTCGTTGCACTTCACATTTCATTCCACTTCTTTGAAGAAAAATTTCACTAAAATCACAAAAAAAGAGAATATTATTATTTGCAATGCAGTTCCTCCAAGCGCTGCGCAACAACAAGAGCAGAAATGTGACATCCATTTATTCGGAGGTAAGACTTTAATTCTGATTGTTTTGCACAGGGCCAAAGACCGATATTTCGGTTTAATTGAAGTTTCTTGTCACTGAACGGACTTTAAATGTTGTGAAGAATTTATATTTGAGTCAGATTGCGAATTTCACATTTTTGTTGCCATTTTCAATACCTCTCATTGTGGGCGAGGTTACAATTAGCGCAATGTCCATTAGCATCCGAAAATAACATTGTCCATTATTTGAAAGTTTGCGGGGAGGTTACAACACACACAAAAAAAACAAAAAAAAAAAAAATTGCATTTATATCCGCTCCTCAATTGTAGATACCCCTTACACAGCTGTGTGCAATGAATGAGTGCTGGCTGGTAATTAATTGCACTCCTTGGAGGGAAATGCCATAGGAAGTGGTCTTTAAAAAGTGAATGTTTTTCGTTAAAAGACAAAAGGTACTTTAGAAAAAAGTAATAGTGGGGCGTTTGTTGTTGAACAAAGTAAGTACAATGAACATACGTTATCAGATTTGCGCAATGCAGCTTCACACTACCTTTTGATTATAACACAATATACTATACATCGTCCCGAACCGTGACCAGAGTCGCGAGACGAGCAGAGCACGCCGCCGACGCCCGCTCAGTACAACCGTCCACCCGCTACTACTGTCGACCGACTACTACCTCTCCCGACTCGCGCTACAATATATATAACAACTGTTCCCGGCGACCCGGTGCGTGCCACTACTGTCGTCTGGCGCGGTCCAAGCGCCGACTAGCAACGATAAATAACTCTCTGGTCAGACAGAGATGCTGTCATGCCTCGCCATCGCTCTGGTAATGGAACACGCAGTGGCGGAGCCAAAGACTGTGTTGTCGAGGTCGAGTGCGAGCGGGAAGAGAGGCAGCGTCGGCACGGAGATGCAAGCGAGCGCGAGACGCACGGGTGCTGCGGCGTGGCGCGTTTGCGGTCGGCGCCTTTGGTGGCAACGGCCGGGACAAGCAGCGGTGTATGGTGTGGTGCGGGGCGGACAGGGGCGGCGGTGGACGGGGAGGAGGAGGCGGCGCGACGACGGCATGGGGGCGAAAACGGGTTCGGGGGACGGCGGATGTTGAGAGGCGTCACGCGCGGACAGGACACAGACACAGACACAGAGACACACAGATTGGAAAGGGAGGGTGCGCGGTAGTAGTTGGGAATGTGCGTACCGTGCGGGATGGGAGTGGGCGAGGAACACGGTCGTGGCCCCCTGTTTTGGGTGCGTGTGATGACGTCGGTGTGTTGTGGGAAGGGAAGGTGCTGTGGCGGCGGCGCGTAATGGGCGTAGGCCGAAAAGAGAAAGGAACGTGGGCAGTGTGTTGGCAAGCGTCGGTTCGACTGCGACGTTGATGGGCAGGGCAGGGCAAGGTTAATGGTGGTAGGAGTAGGCGTGTGGGCGCAAAAAAATCTGCCGCTGCAGGCGGTGCCGTAACCGCCATGGCGGGAAGGAGAGAGGGCCAAAGAAAGAAAGAAAGAAAGACAGAAGGAAAAAAAAAAAAAGGAGGGGGGGGGGCGAAAGTGGAGAGGCGGTGGTGTGAGAAGGGCGGGGGCGGAAGGAAGGCAGGAAGGACAAGAGGCGAGGCGACGGCTTGCTTTGTGTATCGGTCGGTCTCTGGCTATGCTTCGTTTTCTGCAGCAGGGTCGGTGCGCGGCGTGGCTCGCGGCAGTGGGAACGCCTGGCGGCTGGACGGCCAGCAATGCGGTTGGATGGGCGGCCACAGCACCGCACCTGTGCCCGAGGAGGAGACGCTGGCGGCGGGCCCTGAGGTGAGGCCGGCTCGGCTGGGGCTGTGGATGTGGATGTGTAGGTGTGCGCCGCTGCTGCAACAACGAGTAAAACGCGAGAAGAAGGGATGGCGGTAGAGAGGAGAGGAAAAAAAAAAAAAAAATAAAAGGTCGTGTTGTGTTGATGCGCAGGCAGACGCGTACAGAGAGACGAGCCCGGTCTGCAGCAGGGTGTGGCCGTGCCGAGTGCAGAGCAGCGGCGGCTCGGTTCGGTTCGGCCCGGCCCGGCGGGCCGCGCTGTTGTCGCGGACGTGAGCGCCCCCTGGCGGGTGGCCGGAGGCGGCGCGGCGTGTTGGACGTGTGGCTGGTGGCAGTGCACAATTTGCGAGTGGCTGGCGGTGTGGTGTGGCGGTTGGCGCGTCGGGCGGCGGAGAGGTATGTGTTGCGGGCGCCCTTTGCTGCGCTGCGTCGTTGCGTGTGCCGTACAGGGCGGGCGCTTGTCGACTGTGTGGGCGGTGTGGCGAATTGGCGTGAAACGGCTGCCGAGAGGTGTGTGGTAGCGAGCCGGTCGGTGTCAGTGCGAAGGGGAATGTGCGTGCGTTTGGCGGTTTCGGTGTGCTTTTTGCGGCGTGAGAGTGGGAATTAGTGGGGCCGGCTGTTGTGTTGGTTCCTTGTGTCTTGTGTCGCGTAGCTTGATGGCAACGTGGAAGGACGCCGGTTTCGTTTCGAGCCTTGCGTGTGGTTGTCGACGTTGACTGGTTGGCGTGTGCCGATGCACGTGCATGTGTGGGTCGCGAGTGCGTGTTTGGCTGGCTGTGTGTGTGTGTGTGTGTGTTTTGGGGGGGAAGGGGGAGGCGGTGGTGAAAGTGCAGTCGTTGCCACGGGCGTCGTCGGGTGGGGCTGGGGCTGTGCGCCGTGGCGGAAAGGTGGTAGGTTGCGGGAAGCGAGCCCGTCGTTGACGGTGTCGCGTGAGGTGTGAATCGAGTGGGGCGCGGGGCGCGAGACAGGAGCAGCGTGCCGCTGCGTCGTGGTCGTCAGCAGAGGCTGTGCGTGTGCTTGTCCTTTTTGTGGGCGGTTCGTGCGAGGCGTTTTTGTTTTGTGTTGCCCTAGTTGTTAGTTTATTTTGTTTGTGTTTGTTATTTGTGAGACGACGACTGGTTGGTGGCGTGCGCGCGAAGTGGCGGTGTGCGCTTCCCGTGTCGTTTGTGTTGTTTTGTTTTTGTGTGTGTTTTTTTTTTTTTTTTTTTGCACTGGGCCCCGGGGGGTGGGTGGGTGCGTGTGTGTCGATTGCCGGCTGGCGAAAGGTGCGCCATCGGCGGGGTGGGTCGCCGGCACAAGTAGAGGCGGCGGCGTTGTTGCTGTTGTTGTGTGGTGTTTGTTTTGTTCGGCTGTGTCGGCGAGCTGTGTTGCGGTGCGTGTGAATGGTGCTGGCGTTGGGGCTGCGACTGCGACGGCGGCGAGCCGCGGGCGCGCATGATAGTGATGTTGTGAACAGCGGCTGTGTACGGTAGTGGTGTTGTTGTAGCACGACGTGCATCCGGGCCGGCGCGGAAAGCGCAGTTGCGGGCGGTTGCCCTTCGGTGCCAGCCATGTCGCGTGAGCGGCGGGTTGCTCTGGTGTCGACACGTGGTGCTCTGGGTTGTTGTGTGGTGCCCTTTGGCCGGTGGGGGTGGTTCGCGTGTGTCTCGTTCGCGCTCGGTATCTGGTCGTGGTCGTGCTGCTCCCCCGTCTGTCGGCGGTTTTCGACGTCGTCTGTACGTTTTTGTTCGTTTGCGGCGTGCCTGCCGACGTCGTCCCGTCGCGACCTTTCAACCGAAAGTGTGGCGCCCGAAGGTGAACGAACGTAACCCTGACCTCGGCGCTTTACGCTGAGCCGAGCGAACCGAACCTAACCTGTGGTGTGGCGAGGTGAGCTCAGCCTGTGAGCCCCTAACGTCTACGTACGGTAAGCTGTCCGGCTCACGCCTCACGTTTGAACGCTTTTTTAACCTACGTTTGACGCTTCTTAAACCTAGCACTGACCCCTTAACCTAACGTGTAACCTAACCTAACCTAACCTAACCTAACCTAGCCTCTGACGCCTGACGTGTTTGAATGCTTAACCTAAGTTTGACGCTTAACCTAACCCAAGTCCCCTTAACCTAACCCACGTCCACCTAACCTAACCTAGACGTGTAAACGTAATGTGTAACGCGTAACGTGTAAGGTCGGCTGGCGTGTGTGCTGACGGCAGATTGGGTTGGTCTGTCGATTCGGATTGCGGTTTGCCTCGGTCGAGGGGTTGGGTCGGAAGCGGCGAGGGGCGGCGGCGCCTGTTGCGCAGGCGGCGGCGCCTGTTGCGGCGGGCAATTGTTGAGAAACGGCTGTGAATGTTGGCGGGCGAGAGGAGGAGGACGGCGCGCGATGTGGCCCGACGGCTGCGGGCCGATCGGGAAACGGCGGGAGGGCGACGGAAGGCGATGGGGCGGCGGAGGCGCGTTTGCACGGCCGTCATCGCCGCACGCCTCGGCTTGTGTGGCTGTGGCGCCGGCCGCGCTGGCCGGGCTGCCGCGGCGACGGTGTGGGAGTTTTGCCGAAGGTTTGGCCATTGTGGCGGGTCGTCGGCTGGGGCTGTGGGGGCGGCATTTGGGCGGGGGCGGCGATTCTCGGCGGGCCGACCCAGGCTGTAGCGCGCGGTAGCTGCAGTTTGGCCGTGGTTTGCGGCGCTGCCGTGGCGACTGGTTGGCGACTGTGGTGTGGCTGTGTGTAGCCCCATCCTCGGTGGTTTGAAAGGCGCGGGCGGTTGT
>NW_026047975.1:125000-152500 GCF_023864345.2 Schistocerca serialis cubense
TACGTGTTGTGTGGTTGGTATGTCTGCGGTGTAGAGACTGTACAGGGTTGGTCCAAGAACCGAACCCTGTGGTACCCCTGCTTGTATTCTTCTCCTGCTTGACAGTGATGTTTCTACTTTTACGGAGAATGTCCTACCGGAGAGATAGCTTTTTATAAGTTTCACAATCTTTCCGGGGAAGCCCTGGGTGTACATTTTGTGGAGTAGCCCGGTGTGCCAAACAGAATCAAAGGCTTTTGCCACGTCTAGTAAGACTATCCCGCAGTAGCCTTTGCGGTTGAAGCTTTCTGTGGCTGCTTCAACCACCCTCATTATTTGTTGGGGGGCCGAATGATGTGGGCGAAACCCAAACTGGAATTTGGGCAGGATTTGCTCTCTACTGATGTGATCCTGTATCGGTACTAAGAGGAGGCGCTCATATAGTTTACTGAGGGTAGGCAGTAGACTAATTGGTCTGTAGTGTTGCGGGAACACCGGGTCTTTTCCAGGTTTTGCGATCGAGACTACTTCAGCGTGTTTCCACTGTGTCGGGAATTTTAGCGATCGCGTAATTTCGTTAAGTATATCTGTTAAGTGTGTTATTGCCATGGGCGGGATATGTTTTAATAGTTCGTTGGTGAGCTGGTCGTGGCCTGGTGCCTTTTTTGTTGGCAGCGATTTGATGACACTCGCCACGTCTTCGGAACTGAAGATCGGCGTGTATTCCTCATCGTCGTCTGCCTCTAAAAAGGTGGCCAGTTGTCTGCGGACGATTGCGACGTGTTCTCTGTCTTGTACCTCTGCTGGCGTAAATTGTTTTTCGAACACGTCTGCTAGCGCATTTGCTTTGTCTTCAGTGCTGAATTGCAGTCCACGTTCACCATGCAGAGGGGGCATTTTTGCGCGTCTTCTCGTGAACTGCTTTGTGGCTTGCCACAAGCTGTGGTCATCTAGTTTGAGAGTTGATAGTCGTTCTGACCATTGCTGGTTGCGATACTCAGTGAGTGTAACTTTCAACTCTCTTTGTAGTCTGTTGAGCAGCCTCCTTGTGGTTTTGTTCCTAGTAAGTTTCCATTCTTTGGCGATCCTATTTTTGTGTCTTATTTGGGCAAGCAGGTGCTGTGGGAGCTGCCTGGAGCGGGGGGCTCCCGCTGGCGCAGGCGTTGCTTCCTCAGCTGCTTGCAGGATCGCTTTAGTGAAGTCGTCCAGCGCTTGTTCAGCAGTCTCTGCTGTTGGAGGCGGGGCTTGGGCAAGTTCAGCAGCTATTTCGTTGCTGAACTGTTCCCAGTTTGTTCGTTTGTAATTTGTGGTGCGCTGTGGGAGCGAGAGCCATTCTCCCATGTCGACCTCTAGGATAACTGGATTGTGGTCCGACGACATCCTGTTTATCGAACTGGCAGACACGAAACCCGTGACGTGTTTCGTGAGTGCGATGTCGAGGACGTCCGCCCTGTTTCCGTTGTTTGGGAAGTGGGTGGGCTCCTCGGGGCCCCATACCTGAAACTGGTGGGTGCGCGCGAGTCGTTGCAGTTGTCGACCAGCTCTGTTGCTTACTCGTGAGTGCCAGTCTGCGTGCTTGGCATTGAGGTCTCCTCCTATTAGGAGTTTGCCTCTTATTCGCCCTAGTGCAGCTATGTCCTCTTCTTCTAACGTTTGGGAAGGGGGGCGGTAGGCTGCAACGACTGTGAGAGGCCCTGTTACAGTGGCAATTTCTATTGCGACTGTTTCAATTTGGCGAGTTGCTGGTGGGTACACTTGATGGTGTCTAATACCTCGTTTGACATATACTGCAACCCCGCCTCCAGCGGTAGGCCGATCGCGTCTGTAGCAGTTGTAGTTAGCTACAGATGCTCTTACACCTGGCTTCAGGTGTGTTTCGGCCACTAAGCATATGTCAATGTCTTCCTCTTTTATGAATTCCCTGAATTCGAGGGCTTGCTGGAATAGACCGTTTGCGTTGAAGACGCACATTTTTAGACCTTGTATGTTAGGTCGTCTATCCATGTCGAGGGGTGGGGTTTCCTGATGTCATCGCCGATGAGGGCGCCTGCTTTGCTGCCGATGAGTGTTCGGCGGGGTGTTGAGTCATTGTGGCCAAGATGTTTGCCAGTTGATTCACCTGAGCCTGAAGGGCCTTTATGGTTGCTGCTAGTTGTTCCACTGAGACGTTCGGTGTCGTGTCATGCAGACTGGGCTCTAGTGGATAGGGGGGGGCTTCCCTAGGCGATTCTCCGTTGACAGGAACCTGGTTGTGTGGTGGATGGCGAGTTGGGGCACTGACAGTTGACGAGTATGTCCTGGATTGGAATACCCTTGTCGCTGTGGATCTTGGATTTCGGCTTGGTGGTGGTGGTGGTGGTGGAGGTGCGGTGCGATGCTTTGCCCCTGCTGTCTGTGTGTGCTTTCCCCTTAGGCGGTCCCTAGCTTTGCGGAATTCCGGGCACCCCAGGTAGCTGGCAGGATGCGCGCCTGCACAATTGCAGCACTTCTCCTTGCCCTCCCCCTGCGGTACCGGGCATTCCTCATACTTGTGCTTTTCACCGCACCTGACACACCTCATAGGCATGTCGCAGTCCCTAGCCATGTGCCCCACTTTTTGGCAATTAAAACATCGCCCTGGGCCCGATCTTTTCTTCAGTTTCTCCGGCGTGACTGTTACTCGCATGATCATTGTCACTTCCCATATCTTTCGATTCTGGGCGGAGTCTGGTAGGGTGACTGTGTGTAGCGGCCACGGTCGTCTAGGGTTTGTCTTGACGACCGAGCTCACTTCGAAACCTTCCCTTTCCAAGTAATGTTTTATTTCCTCTGTGTCCGTCTTGTGCGGCATGCCCCTGAACACTATTTTTATTGGCTTTTTGGCCGCTATGGGGAAGGTATAGAAGTGAGTTTGCTTTTCTTTTAGCATGGCCTTCACCGCTTTGTAATCGTCGACGGTCTTTAGTGTGATCTTTAGTTGGTCCTCCCCGGTTGTTTTGGCCGTGAATTTGTTTTCGCCGAGAGTTTCATTGATGTCGTTATACAACTCCGAGTACGATTTATTGTAGTGGATTATAAGAGGAGGGATCCTATATCGTCTCTCCTCCGTGTCTCCGTCTGTGTCGGTTGGCTGTATGGTGTTGTCCTGTGTGTGAGGGGGGTCTTCTATGGGGGAGAACCTGTTACTTGTTGCTACCGGGGAGGTTGTGTGCAGCACAGGGGAGCGGCCGGCGGTTCTTTTGGCCCTCTGGAAACCGTCATCGTCGTGTGGTGTGGTAGCTTCGGCGTCAGCCAAGTCCGCGCACTGCTGCCCGCCCGCCGTTGCATTCTCATGCCGCGGCGCGCCCGCAGCAGCGCGCTGCACGGCGGCAGCGGGTGCTGGCGAGGTACCTGCGTCGCGGCTTTGTTCCCGCGACGGGCCGGGTGACGCGGCCGGGCCATTGTGTTCGCCTCGCGCCTCGGCGCATTGTACCTGCGCGGGGCCGCCCGCTCCATTACCTGGGCGCGTGGTGGCCTTTGTCTGCTCGGGCGCGTCCTGCGCTGACTCGGTCGGCTGTGCCTCGTTCGGGCTAGCCGGTCTTTCCGCGCGCTGAGTTTTCCTCGTCTTTGACGAAGTTTTCCTCAGCGGCGACTTTCGCTTTTTCATGGGGGTCTTTTTCTGTTTCGACTTGGGGCTCGCTTTTAGTGGGCGTGGACGAGTTGGTGTAGTTTCGCTCTCTGGGCGTGGTTTGAGTGCCCTCTCGAGACGTCGCTCGTACTTTTTTCTATCTTTCCCCGTTAATCCCGCTATCGCGTTCGCTAGTAAGAGGCGAGATTTGGGGCTTATTTCACCTTGGCTGTCCGTCTGGTCAGTCCTGTGAACCTCGTAACTGCCAGGGGAATTTTCTTGCCTCGTTATTGTTAGTAAGACCGGTGGTAGTGCCATGTCCGAAACGGTGAGAGTGGCTGCCAAGGGAGTGTCGGTCGCTGCCTTGGTTGGCACCGTTAGGTCTCAAGCAGGCGAGTCCGACCCTAATCGGCCTATCACGCGCGGGTAACTGGCCAGCGACCAGGCCCTGGCGTGCAGATTTCCCTAAGCTAGGGGGGGCAGAGCTAGCCTCTGCGGCAGCAAGAGTTCTTGTGACGACTGAGGTGCTCGACGTAGCCGGAAAAGCGGCCAGCGGCAGCAAGAGGACGCGCACCAACGCGCGCCAGCCCACAGCCCGCAACCCGCAACGACAATTATGCTCACAAGCAGCTGTCAAATCAGCCGCCCGCGCCGTAATCTTCTCGCTACTCCGCTCCAAATTTGAAAAAATCAGGAGCTCGGAAGCCTTAGTGCCGAACCGTCCAGCTAATGCGCTAGGACAATCAGCGACTAAACCCGCAAGCAGGTTCCTATGGCTGAGTAGCAACGAAGAGGGAAAGTGCTAGCGCAGCCCTGCACACGCGTCCGCACTCTCCAGAAGCTACTCAGCGAATGCCGGCGCAGCTCTCTGCTTCTCTCTTTTATTCCTCTACCTTTAGAGGGTGTGCTGGTGGAGGTTGTTGTCACATTAGGACATTTCCTCCTCTTTTCTTTTGTGTTGTTTTTGTTTCTTTGCTTTTGTTGGTTGCTGTTCGTTGAGAGTTTTCTTTAGTTGTTCTTTTTCTGCTACTGCAGGAGTAGCGACTTGGGTCTGTTATATCTCTGCCTATGGGGTTCGTATTGCCCAAGGGTGTTGATTAATTCGTTTTCTGACTTCCGCGCCGTGGCGTAGAACACTTCTGCCAGGGCGCGGAATCTTGTGGTGATTGGCTCTATGTCTGCGGCTTCGTGCAAATCTGCCGTGGGGAAGCGCGTGGGGACGTGTAGGGCTCGTCTTAACGCTCTGTTTTGAGTCTTTTGTAAGCGATCTATCGTCGATCTGGCTGCGTAGCCCCATACAGGGCACGCATATTCCAGTATCGGTCGAATTAGACTTCGATAGATCGCTACTCCTGTTGCGGGGTCGAGGGAACTGGTGCTGTTCAAGACAGGGTACAGAATCTGCATCCTGGCGTGAGCCTTTCTGCGAAGCTCCTCTATGTGGCACTTCCATGTCAGGCGTCTGTCAAGTGTGACACCGAGGTACTTCGCAGAATTTCTCCATGGCAAATTCTGCCCCTGCAATCTCAGCAGTTGGTATGGTCTTCTTGGGGGTCGGCGTTTCCCATAGCGTCTGGTGAGCAGCATGGCTTGTGTTTTCTCAGAGTTAATTGAGATGCGCCACTGCTTTGCCCAGTTTTCCGTCCTGTTTAGGGCGGTTTGCAGACGCCTTGTAACCAGGTTCCTGTTTGTCGAGCAGGAGAAGAATGCAGTGTCGTCTGCGTACTGTGCAGTGTTTACATGCTGAGTCGTAGGGATGTCAGCAGTGTAGACACTGTAGAGGACGGGTCCCAGGACTGAGCCCTGGGGCACGCCTGCACTGATTCTTCTCCTGGTCGACAGGGATCCATCGATCTTGACTGAGAAAGTCCTACCGGAGAGATAGTTTTTAACGATTTTGACTATCTTTCCGGGGAAGCCTAGGGTGTACATCTTGTGTAATATCCCGGTGTGCCAGACTGAGTCGAAGGCTTTTGCTACGTCTAACAAGACAAGCCCGCAGTAGCCCTTTCGGTTGAAGCTGTCTGTGGCTGCTTCAACCACCCTCATGATTTGCTGGGGGGCGGAGTGTCTTTGCCTAAATCCGAATTGGAATTTCGGCAGAATCTGCTCTCTTGTGATATAGTCCTGTATGGGGGTTAGTAGGAGGCGCTCGTAGCCGGCGCAGCCGGGGTGGGGGTGCTTTATGGGCTCGGGTGCGGCGGCCGGTTGCGCGCGCGCCCCATTGGTCGGCGGCCGCAACAGGGCGAGCTGGTAAAGGTGCGGCGGCGGCTGGCGGCGGGTGCCACTGTGTGGGGAGACGCTGACTAGAGCGGAGCGCTTGCTACTGGTGTTGCTGCTGCCGTACGTTGGTTCGAGATGCCGCCCAAGACTAGCGGGAAGGCCGCCAAGAAGGCTGGCAAGGCGCAGAAGAACATTTCGAAGGGCGACAAGAAGAAGAAGCGCAAGAGGAAGGAGAGCTATGCCATCTACATCTACAAGGTGCTGAAGCAGGTGCACCCTGACACGGGCATCTCGTCGAAGGCGATGAGCATCATGAACAGCTTCGTGAACGACATTTTCGAGCGCATTGCGGCCGAGGCTTCTCGCCTGGCGCACTACAACAAGCGCTCGACCATCACGTCCCGCGAGATCCAGACCGCTGTGCGGCTGTTGCTGCCTGGCGAGCTGGCCAAGCACGCCGTGAGCGAGGGCACGAAGGCGGTGACCAAGTACACGAGCTCCAAGTAAGGAGGTGGCTCTGGAATGGAAGGAAGGATGGAGAAGGCTCCTCCGTTGCGAGAGCGGCAAAACGGCCCTTTTCAGGGCCACCAACTTGCCATTTGCGGGAAGGGCGGAATTGTTGTTGTTGTTGTTTGTGTGGACGGCTGTGATGTGATGTATGTGTGCATTGTGATTGTGGGTGGGGGGGGCGCGTCAAAGCGTGTTGCGGGGTACGGCCACGAGGTTGGTCGCCGTGGCGTGGAATGGTGGCACGCCTCGTTGGAGTGGTTTTGACCCATTGGTGTTGGTGTGTGTGTGTGTGTGTGTGTGTGTGTGTGTGTGTGTGTTACCTGTCTGCGAGGGGGGACAGTGCGATCGGCGACTTTTGTGTCACCGTAACGACGGCCGTTTGCGGGTTTGTTTTTTGCACATCATACATGGCGAGGGTGAAATGTGAAATGTTTTTGTTTGGTTTTTTTTTTTGTTTTTTTTTTTGCCGCCCACTATTCCCTTTGCTGTACGCCGAGTTTGACAATGGTGCGACGTAACTGCAGCGTGGAGGTGTGTGAGTGACGTTGAAGTGAACGTGCCATTAAGACGCATTGTTGTTGTATTGTACTGTACGTGTACGGCGACACGCACGATGATGTACCATTCGACTCTGATTTTTGATAGCCGTGTTTGACTGATTGCGTACGACGCACGCACACCGATGTCGTCATTCAAGATGCACGCGTGTCCAGTGCAGTACAGTAAGCGCGACGCTAGACGACGACGACGGCGGCGGCGGTCGTTTGTTTGGCGAATGTCTGTACACGTGTTTGTCTGTGTCCATCCGGTATGTATTTGTTTGTTTGTTTGAAAGTGTTTTGTGTGTCGGTGACGTGGTCCGATCCGTCGCCCCCTGAGTAACTGTCGATCGGCGCGATAGACCGGCGTCACGCAACTGAACCGAAGTCGTGGGCACACCCGTCATACTGTTGTACACCGTCGCGCTGAGAACGGTAACGAAAGGTTGACTTTGATCGGTCGAATGTCTGGGCAGAACGTGAGGAATGAGGCAAGAGTGCAAGGAGGAAAGGACAGAGGGGGGGCAAAAGAGAGAGAGGAAGGGAAAAAGGGGAGAAACGCATTCGTAGAGCAACGGAACGTTCCCGTGTCGGAGGCGTATTGGAGCCGCACTGAAATGCGTTTAACGGCGGCGCGGCTGCAAGTGTCTGCCGTGGTGAACGTTACCTTTGACGGCTGCATTGGGCTTTGCCTTTGCTTTCGCTTTTCGCTTTCCCGGATGTACGTAACGTTTGTTGATATGGTTCTGAGGAAGAGTGTATGACAGTGCCGTGCCGTCCATGTTCGTGTGCCCTCCCATTGTGTGTATGCTATTGTCTGTGTACTTGAATGATGTATGTAGGTGTTAGTGGACATGTTTTACCAGTGGGGGGAAATGGATGTCACGGTGGAGATGACGCACCCTCCGTACAGAAAGGTGTCGAGAAAGTGAGTGTGTGTGTGTGTGTGTGTGTGTGTGTGTGTGTGTGTGTGTGCGCGTCCGTGAATTGGCAGTGTTTGGAGGTGGGCGTGCCCTGCATGTGGCCCGGAAGGCTGTTCGTTTGGCGGTAGTGTTGTGTGGACAGGGGAGGGGCATGCGTAACGCTGCTGGCATGGCATTTCGGGAGATGGGAGGGGGCAAACGAGGAAACGAGGAGCGGCGGCCAAAGACGGGACGGGGAGGGGCGCGGTGTGGGTGGCTTGCGCCTGTGCTCGGCGTTGTGGTTTGTGCAAAAGAGGAGGAGAAAAACAATGAGTTGCCAGGGAGGGGAGCGGTGTTGTGTTGTGGTTGTCGTGGTGTAGCCGCAGACGCGGCTGTCAGTGAACGTGGCGAGACGGACGGATGCGCGGAGGGGCGGGGGCGGCGCATTTCGCCGGTGCCGTGCCGTGCCATGCCTGAAAGCCGCGTGGTCGCTGTGTTGTTGGTGGCGTGGGGGCGAGGAGAGTACCGTACGGGTGTGCTTGTGCGCCGGAAATGGCACACTGCGCCTGCCCGTCTTGGAGGCTGATGGCTGTGGTGTGGAAATGGGGCGCGGTGATGTTGAAGCAGTTGAAGAACAGAAAAGAAACCAAGAAGAAAACGGAAGGCGTGATGCGGCGGTGGTGGTGAGAGCGGGAAAAACAAAACAAAACAAAAGAACGAAAAAAAAACAACAAGAAACAAAAAAGAAAACAAAAAGTCTATCAATATTAAAATGTAAATGGAAATGGAAATGGACCCAGGTATAACCTCCCTGCACAAATAGCAGAGAGTCCGATGGTAATAAAAATGTGCCAGAATGTTAACGTCCCTACAAAACAAACCCAACGATAATATTAATGAAAGAATGAACCGTATGTAACATTGCAACAGACACAATGAAACCTGATAAATTGTATAAGGGCAGCAGCGTTGACCTTTGGCCCTGTATTCAGAATAAAAAGAGCCAAAGATCGTTACCCCAATGAAAAAAAAAGACACTGAAACACGTATGTAACATAGCAGCGATGGCGAGACATTGTAGCATCTGTGACCAGAGAGTTTGCGCTGGACTGCGCGAGTGTTGCGAGCGGTTCTCAGTCAGTCAGTCAGTCAGTCAGTCAGTCAGTGAGTCGTTGCGAGTCTGTAGCTCTGTGTAGTTGAGGGCTGTACTCTGTCAGTAGTCGTCGCGTGCAGTACGCTAATAGTCGTCATGCAGAGCGGTCGGTCAGTAGTAGGAGCCGAGTGCGGTTGTGTGATGTAGGCGGTCGGCAACACTGGTCAAGATGGTGAATAAGGTATACTGCTGTTAATTAATATAATCATTAGATAGTGAAAAATTTCATTTATTGTAATTATTCTCCAACAAGTTCCCCAATAATAATGTTTATTTCAAAAGCATTTTTCAAACATTTAATGTTTTATTGAACTAAAGAGTTCGTTGCACTTCACATTTCATTCCACTTCTTTGAAGAAAAATTTCACTAAAATCACAAAAAAAGAGAATATTATTATTTGCAATGCAGTTCCTCCAAGCGCTGCGCAACAACAAGAGCAGAAATGTGACATCCATTTATTCGGAGGTAAGACTTTAATTCTGATTGTTTTGCACAGGGCCAAAGACCGATATTTCGGTTTAATTGAAGTTTCTTGTCACTGAACGGACTTTAAATGTTGTGAAGAATTTATATTTGAGTCAGATTGCGAATTTCACATTTTTGTTGCCATTTTCAATACCTCTCATTGTGGGCGAGGTTACAATTAGCGCAATGTCCATTAGCATCCGAAAATAACATTGTCCATTATTTGAAAGTTTGCGGGGAGGTTACAACACACACAAAAAAAACAAAAAAAAAAAAAAATTGCATTTATATCCGCTCCTCAATTGTAGATACCCCTTACACAGCTGTGTGCAATGAATGAGTGCTGGCTGGTAATTAATTGCACTCCTTGGAGGGAAATGCCATAGGAAGTGGTCTTTAAAAAGTGAATGTTTTTCGTTAAAAGACAAAAGGTACTTTAGAAAAAAGTAATAGTGGGGCGTTTGTTGTTGAACAAAGTAAGTACAATGAACATACGTTATCAGATTTGCGCAATGCAGCTTCACACTACCTTTTGATTATAACACAATATACTATACATCGTCCCGAACCGTGACCAGAGTCGCGAGACGAGCAGAGCACGCCGCCGACGCCCGCTCAGTACAACCGTCCACCCGCTACTACTGTCGACCGACTACTACCTCTCCCGACTCGCGCTACAATATATATAACAACTGTTCCCGGCGACCCGGTGCGTGCCACTACTGTCGTCTGGCGCGGTCCAAGCGCCGACTAGCAACGATAAATAACTCTCTGGTCAGACAGAGATGCTGTCATGCCTCGCCATCGCTCTGGTAATGGAACACGCAGTGGCGGAGCCAAAGACTGTGTTGTCGAGGTCGAGTGCGAGCGGGAAGAGAGGCAGCGTCGGCACGGAGATGCAAGCGAGCGCGAGACGCACGGGTGCTGCGGCGTGGCGCGTTTGCGGTCGGCGCCTTTGGTGGCAACGGCCGGGACAAGCAGCGGTGTATGGTGTGGTGCGGGGCGGACAGGGGCGGCGGTGGACGGGGAGGAGGAGGCGGCGCGACGACGGCATGGGGGCGAAAACGGGTTCGGGGGACGGCGGATGTTGAGAGGCGTCACGCGCGGACAGGACACAGACACAGACACAGAGACACACAGATTGGAAAGGGAGGGTGCGCGGTAGTAGTTGGGAATGTGCGTACCGTGCGGGATGGGAGTGGGCGAGGAACACGGTCGTGGCCCCCTGTTTTGGGTGCGTGTGATGACGTCGGTGTGTTGTGGGAAGGGAAGGTGCTGTGGCGGCGGCGCGTAATGGGCGTAGGCCGAAAAGAGAAAGGAACGTGGGCAGTGTGTTGGCAAGCGTCGGTTCGACTGCGACGTTGATGGGCAGGGCAGGGCAAGGTTAATGGTGGTAGGAGTAGGCGTGTGGGCGCAAAAAAATCTGCCGCTGCAGGCGGTGCCGTAACCGCCATGGCGGGAAGGAGAGAGGGCCAAAGAAAGAAAGAAAGAAAGACAGAAGGAAAAAAAAAAAAGGAGGGGGGGGGCGAAAGTGGAGAGGCGGTGGTGTGAGAAGGGCGGGGGCGGAAGGAAGGCAGGAAGGACAAGAGGCGAGGCGACGGCTTGCTTTGTGTATCGGTCGGTCTCTGGCTATGCTTCGTTTTCTGCAGCAGGGTCGGTGCGCGGCGTGGCTCGCGGCAGTGGGAACGCCTGGCGGCTGGACGGCCAGCAATGCGGTTGGATGGGCGGCCACAGCACCGCACCTGTGCCCGAGGAGGAGACGCTGGCGGCGGGCCCTGAGGTGAGGCCGGCTCGGCTGGGGCTGTGGATGTGGATGTGTAGGTGTGCGCCGCTGCTGCAACAACGAGTAAAACGCGAGAAGAAGGGATGGCGGTAGAGAGGAGAGGAAAAAAAAAAAAAAAAATAAAAGGTCGTGTTGTGTTGATGCGCAGGCAGACGCGTACAGAGAGACGAGCCCGGTCTGCAGCAGGGTGTGGCCGTGCCGAGTGCAGAGCAGCGGCGGCTCGGTTCGGTTCGGCCCGGCCCGGCGGGCCGCGCTGTTGTCGCGGACGTGAGCGCCCCCTGGCGGGTGGCCGGAGGCGGCGCGGCGTGTTGGACGTGTGGCTGGTGGCAGTGCACAATTTGCGAGTGGCTGGCGGTGTGGTGTGGCGGTTGGCGCGTCGGGCGGCGGAGAGGTATGTGTTGCGGGCGCCCTTTGCTGCGCTGCGTCGTTGCGTGTGCCGTACAGGGCGGGCGCTTGTCGACTGTGTGGGCGGTGTGGCGAATTGGCGTGAAACGGCTGCCGAGAGGTGTGTGGTAGCGAGCCGGTCGGTGTCAGTGCGAAGGGGAATGTGCGTGCGTTTGGCGGTTTCGGTGTGCTTTTTGCGGCGTGAGAGTGGGAATTAGTGGGGCCGGCTGTTGTGTTGGTTCCTTGTGTCTTGTGTCGCGTAGCTTGATGGCAACGTGGAAGGACGCCGGTTTCGTTTCGAGCCTTGCGTGTGGTTGTCGACGTTGACTGGTTGGCGTGTGCCGATGCACGTGCATGTGTGGGTCGCGAGTGCGTGTTTGGCTGGCTGTGTGTGTGTGTGTGTGTTTTGGGGGGGAAGGGGGAGGCGGTGGTGAAAGTGCAGTCGTTGCCACGGGCGTCGTCGGGTGGGGCTGGGGCTGTGCGCCGTGGCGGAAAGGTGGTAGGTTGCGGGAAGCGAGCCCGTCGTTGACGGTGTCGCGTGAGGTGTGAATCGAGTGGGGCGCGGGGCGCGAGACAGGAGCAGCGTGCCGCTGCGTCGTGGTCGTCAGCAGAGGCTGTGCGTGTGCTTGTCCTTTTTGTGGGCGGTTCGTGCGAGGCGTTTTTGTTTTGTGTTGCCCTAGTTGTTAGTTTATTTTGTTTGTGTTTGTTATTTGTGAGACGACGACTGGTTGGTGGCGTGCGCGCGAAGTGGCGGTGTGCGCTTCCCGTGTCGTTTGTGTTGTTTTGTTTTTGTGTGTGTTTTTTTTTTTTTTTTTTTTGCACTGGGCCCCGGGGGGTGGGTGGGTGCGTGTGTGTCGATTGCCGGCTGGCGAAAGGTGCGCCATCGGCGGGGTGGGTCGCCGGCACAAGTAGAGGCGGCGGCGTTGTTGCTGTTGTTGTGTGGTGTTTGTTTTGTTCGGCTGTGTCGGCGAGCTGTGTTGCGGTGCGTGTGAATGGTGCTGGCGTTGGGGCTGCGACTGCGACGGCGGCGAGCCGCGGGCGCGCATGATAGTGATGTTGTGAACAGCGGCTGTGTACGGTAGTGGTGTTGTTGTAGCACGACGTGCATCCGGGCCGGCGCGGAAAGCGCAGTTGCGGGCGGTTGCCCTTCGGTGCCAGCCATGTCGCGTGAGCGGCGGGTTGCTCTGGTGTCGACACGTGGTGCTCTGGGTTGTTGTGTGGTGCCCTTTGGCCGGTGGGGGTGGTTCGCGTGTGTCTCGTTCGCGCTCGGTATCTGGTCGTGGTCGTGCTGCTCCCCCGTCTGTCGGCGGTTTTCGACGTCGTCTGTACGTTTTTGTTCGTTTGCGGCGTGCCTGCCGACGTCGTCCCGTCGCGACCTTTCAACCGAAAGTGTGGCGCCCGAAGGTGAACGAACGTAACCCTGACCTCGGCGCTTTACGCTGAGCCGAGCGAACCGAACCTAACCTGTGGTGTGGCGAGGTGAGCTCAGCCTGTGAGCCCCTAACGTCTACGTACGGTAAGCTGTCCGGCTCACGCCTCACGTTTGAACGCTTTTTTAACCTACGTTTGACGCTTCTTAAACCTAGCACTGACCCCTTAACCTAACGTGTAACCTAACCTAACCTAACCTAACCTAACCTAGCCTCTGACGCCTGACGTGTTTGAATGCTTAACCTAAGTTTGACGCTTAACCTAACCCAAGTCCCCTTAACCTAACCCACGTCCACCTAACCTAACCTAGACGTGTAAACGTAATGTGTAACGCGTAACGTGTAAGGTCGGCTGGCGTGTGTGCTGACGGCAGATTGGGTTGGTCTGTCGATTCGGATTGCGGTTTGCCTCGGTCGAGGGGTTGGGTCGGAAGCGGCGAGGGGCGGCGGCGCCTGTTGCGCAGGCGGCGGCGCCTGTTGCGGCGGGCAATTGTTGAGAAACGGCTGTGAATGTTGGCGGGCGAGAGGAGGAGGACGGCGCGCGATGTGGCCCGACGGCTGCGGGCCGATCGGGAAACGGCGGGAGGGCGACGGAAGGCGATGGGGCGGCGGAGGCGCGTTTGCACGGCCGTCATCGCCGCACGCCTCGGCTTGTGTGGCTGTGGCGCCGGCCGCGCTGGCCGGGCTGCCGCGGCGACGGTGTGGGAGTTTTGCCGAAGGTTTGGCCATTGTGGCGGGTCGTCGGCTGGGGCTGTGGGGGCGGCATTTGGGCGGGGGCGGCGATTCTCGGCGGGCCGACCCAGGCTGTAGCGCGCGGTAGCTGCAGTTTGGCCGTGGTTTGCGGCGCTGCCGTGGCGACTGGTTGGCGACTGTGGTGTGGCTGTGTGTAGCCCCATCCTCGGTGGTTTGAAAGGCGCGGGCGGTTGTGGCGCAGGTTTGGGGCTGCTCCGCACAGGCTGTCGGACGTTGGGCGGTAGCAAGCGCGGGAGGCGCGGCGCGGCGGCGCGCAGAGTGGCGGCCGCTCTCTCGGCCGTCCGCGCCCGCCCGCGACACTGGCTGGGCCCTTGTGATTCTCTGCTCTGCTGTGCTGTGCTTGCGTGCCTGCCGTCCCGCTCGCTCTCGCTCTCGCTGTGTGTTACGCGCGTCGTCGAAATGGCAGATCAGGCGGCTACGAACGAGACTGCTGCGGCACCCGCCGCCACCGGCACTACGAAGAAGGCCAAGTCTGCGTCGTCTGCGAAGAAGCCGCGCGCCAAGCCTGCGCACCCGCGCACCTCTGAGATGGTGACGGCCGCCATCAAGAGTCTGAAGGAGCGCGGCGGGTCGTCGCTGCAGGCGATCAAGAAGTACATAGCCGCGCACTACAAGCTGGACGCGGAGAAGCTGGCGCCGTTTATCAAGAAGTACCTCAAGTCGGCCGTCGTGGCGGGCGAGCTGGTGCAGACGAAGGGGAAGGGCGCGTCCGGCTCGTTCAAGCTTGCCGGCGCCGGCGGCGGGGGGGCGGCCGAGGGCGGCAAGGCTCGTGCTGGCGGTGCCAAGAAGAAGCGCGCCGCTCCGGCCAGCAAGGAGAAGAAGGGCGCCCGTGCGGCCGGCGCAAAGAAGGCTGGTGGCGTGAAGGCGGCGACCGGTCGGAAGGCGGGCGCCGCCAAGAAGGCGTCTGCGGCGTCGGCCGCTCCCGCGGGTGCGAAGAAGGCGGCTGCGGCCAAGCCGGCCAAGGCCAAGTCGCCGTCGAAGGCGAAGAAGGCCGCCAAGGTTCCGACGAAGAAGCCGAAGGCGCCGCGCCCGAAGAAGGCGACGACGCCGTCTAAGGCGAAGGCTTCGCCCAAGAAGAAGAAGTAGAAAGAGATGGGAAAGGAAGGGTTTGGCGCTTGACTCCGTCGTCCCCACCCCCCGTCGTCGTCTAGTGGCGCGCAAGAGACGCGCGGCCCAAAACGGCCCTTCTCAGGGCCATCAAAGCACGTCGGGGAAGGTTTTGATTGTCGTGTTGCGTTTGGTGTGGGGTGTCTGTCTGGCGTTTCTGTATGCCCGTGGGGATGCTGTTTGCGTGCCGTGGTGGTTGGATTGCGGGGGTCGGTGGCGGGTGTGGGCGGCGGTAGCGGTAAGCGGTGTTGTTGTTGTTGTTGTTGTTGTCGTGGTTGATTGTCGCCGTGTTTGTGGCGGCGGCCGACGGTTGGTTTTCTGTCACGTTGTTTTGTTTGAATACGTTGGTTGGCTTGCCTGCGTTCGTTCTTCTCGGATGTCTGTCTTGTCGAGTCGTGTCTGGTCTTTGTTTTGTTCCCTTGTGTGTGTGTGTGTTATGTTTTGCAAGGGGGGGCACGTTGAGATGTGGGAAGGAGTCGGCGGGGGATTTCGGTGGCGTGTAGAGCGAGCGAGCGCGCCTGCCTGGCCGTTGGCCGTCGGAGTGGAGTGCGGGTTTTTTTTGATTTCGAAAAACGAAAGCGGCGGCCGGCCAGCCACCCGTGCGGTGTGACGTCGGCCGTTGGGTATTGTGCGCTTTGAGCGCCGGGGAGGGATGATGTGTGATTGTTGCGCGCTGCTAGCAGGCAGGCAGAGTGAGCGGGTGTGGCGGACGGACGGGAAGTGGTGGTTTTTGTTTTTTTTGGGGTTGCGGGGCGAGAGGCAGGCGACCGACAAAGTTTGCTCGCGACGGAGAGATGTTAGTGGCCCTGAAAAGGGCCGTTTTTGTTTGTGCGGTGCGGTGCCGCGGCGCGGTTTAGGCGCGCTCGCCGCGGATGCGGCGAGCGAGCTGGATGTCCTTGGGCATGATGGTGACGCGCTTGGCGTGGATTGCGCACAGGTTGGTGTCTTCGAAGAGGCCGACGAGGTAGGCCTCGCTGGCCTCCTGCAGGGCCATGACTGCGGAGCTCTGGAAGCGCAGGTCGGTCTTGAAGTCCTGGGCGATCTCGCGCACTAGGCGCTGGAATGGCAGCTTGCGGATGAGCAGCTCTGTGCTCTTCTGGTAGCGCCTGATTTCTCGCAGGGCGACGGTGCCCGGCCTGTAGCGGTGGGGCTTCTTGACGCCTCCGGTGGCGGGCGCGCTCTTCCTCGCCGCCTTGGTGGCGAGCTGTTTGCGCGGCGCCTTTCCGCCGGTGGACTTGCGGGCCGTTTGCTTTGTGCGGGCCATAGCGGTAGCGGAGCGGCGTGCGTGGAGGTTAGGTGCGGCGCGGCGTCCGGTGCTGCCTTGACAACGGGCCCGCGCGCTCGCACCTTTCTTCATGTGAGGAAGGTTCTTCTCTCTTCCCCGGCTTCTTGCAGTGTGAGCTGTTGAGCTATTCCTGCGGACAAATCTGAGATACAGGTATATGGGGTACATACATAATTTGGGTGGCTTCTTTGATTTACACTTTTTTGGTGCTATGCTATTTTCTTCTATGCTAGGTAGCGATTTTTTTTTTTTTTTTTTTTTCGTTCACACACACATTCATACTCACCACTTAAGGTGATCTCTGGTCACATTCATCCTATCATTCATACTTTAACTACTCGCCCCCTGTTGGTGGCGATACTATTCTAGTTAGGGAGAATATTTACAATATTTGCGTTCTTTTGGGGTGGGTGATTTACAATAATCGGGATGGGGTTAACAGGATGGGTGTTGTCGTCTCTTGGTCTATCCCAGCAGCAGGTCCGGCCATCTGGTGTGGATGTTGCGATGCTCTCGGTGTCCAAGGGCAGAGATGAGGGGGTTCTCTGCTGCTGCCGTCCTCTCGTAGAAGGTGTGTGCTGCTTGTCGGAACCTCTCGCGTAGGCGGGGGACCCCGGTCAGTTCGTGGAGCTCCTCGGTTGGGAAGTCCCATGGTAGGTGCAGGGCTCTCTTCAGCGCCCTGTTCTGTACGCGTTGCAGACTTCCGATGTGTTGTTCTGCTGCGTTACCCCACACTACTGCGGCGTACTCTAGGAGTGGCCGCACTAGTGCGAGGTATAGTTTGATGCCCAGCTCCTGCGGTAGTGCGGAGGTGGGATTGAGTATCGGGTACAGCATCCGTAGTCGTCCCATTGCTTTGTCTTTGATATTCTTGACGTGGTCCTTCCATGTAAGACGTCTGTCCAGCGTGACTCCTAGATACAGAGCTGTTCTGCTCCAGGGGACGGCTGTTCCTCGGACTTCTATCGGTGGTAGATTCATTGGAAACTTCCTTCTGCAGATGGGTATTGCTTGGGTCTTCGTCCCATTGAACGCCAGGCGCCACTTCTTCGCCCAGTCGCAGAGGTTGTCTGTGGCTCGTTGAAGTCTGTGCCTGAGAACCCTGGCACTTCTGTTGCGTGCATAGAGCGCGGTGTCGTCCGCATAGAGAGCTGTGTGGACGTTGGGTGCTTGTGGGATGTCGCTGGTGTAGAGAGTGTATAGCACTGGGCCTAGTACACTCCCTTGCGGTACTCCTGCTAGGATGTTTCTTCTGGACGATTCTCCATTCGGGACTCTTACATGGAACGTTCTTCCTTCTAGGTAGGACTTTAGTAGCGTCACGTGGGACACTGGGACTCCTCTGTCTAGCAATTTGAACAGCAGGCCTTCATGCCATACCGAGTCAAATGCTCTGGAGACATCTAGGAATACTGCACCGAAGAATTCCCTCCGCTCCATCGCTTCCATGGCCTCTTCTGTCACTCTGAGGAGCTGCTGCGTAGTCGAGTGTCCTGCTCGGAAGCCGAACTGCGTGTTGGGTAGTATCTGGTCCTCATTTACGTGCCGTAGTAGCCTAGCCAGATATAGGCGCTCGAATACTTTCGAGATCGCCGGTAGTAGGCTTATGGGCCTGTAGCTTGCTGGTTGGGTGGCGTCTTTTCCCGGTTTGGGTATTGGTACTACTATTGCATGTTTCCATGTTCTGGGGAACTTCTTTGTCCGCAGTATGGTGTTGAAGGATCTTGCTAACACTGCGGCTGCTTCTTCTGGCATCTCTTTTAGCATCTTGTTTGTGAACAGATCTATACCTCCCGCTTTTCTTGGGTTTAGGTATCTGAGCTGTATTTTTACTTCCTCTGTGGTGATTTCCTGTATTTGGTCATCTTCGTCCTGGGCTTCCAGGAATCTGGGGAGACGGCTGGTCACCAGTTCGATGTGTTCCGGGTCACTGGGGTCTTCTATCGGAGTGAAATTTTGTGCGAATACATCTGCGAGTGCGTCCGCTTTGCTGTTGGGTTCACACACCTTGTCGTTCGCCACTGTGAGTGGTGGTATTCTCTGGTAGTGGCTCAGGAGGTTCTTAGTGGTTTTCCAGGCCGTCCCATCTTCGATTCGGAGTGCTGATATTCTGGCTGCCCATGTTTGTATCCTGTGGGCCTCCACTGCAGCTTTTATTTCCCTCTGCAACCTGTTAACTTGCCTCTTGGTTGCAGGGTTCCTTGTTCTGGTCCACTCCCGGAAGAGCCTGTTCTTGTCGGCTATTGATGCTCTTATTTGCGGTGGGAGGTGGTGTGGTGTGGAGTCTTGTTCTTCTTCTCTTCTTACTGGTGTGGCGGCTACTGCTGCGTCTATGGCTTTCTCCGTCACGTATCTTATGGTTTCTTCTGCTCCGGCTTCTTCTGGGTCGGGTGGGGTGGCTAGATCTTCAGCTAGCAGTTCTCTGTAGTTCTGCCATCGGGTGCCTTTCAGGTCGAGCCCTTCCTTTTGTGGGGCGAGTCCTTCCAGGGCGATGTCGTAGACTACTGGTATGTGGTCTGAGGCCAGTACATCTCGGGTGCTGGCGTGGATGGCCAGGGGGAGCCCTTTTACTAGGGCTACATCCAGTATGTCTGGGTTGTGTTGCCTCGGGTAGTACGTCGGACTGTTGGGTCCTATTATGGTTGCTTGTCTTCTTTCAGCGGCGTTCAGTAGTCTTCTTCCGCTGTTGTTGTTGACTCTCGAGTTCCATGCGTGGTTCTTTGCATTGTAGTCTCCTCCCGCGAAGACGTTCCCTGGGATGGAGAGTAGTGCTTCAATGTCCGCTGGGTCGAGAGCTCCGTTTCTTCGGGGCTGCCTGTAGACGGCGATGAAGTTGATTTTCCCGAATGTCGTGTCCACTGCTACTCCGTTTGCTTCCAGTGTGCTGAGGCGCGGGAGTTCTATAGGGTGGTGCCGGAGCGATCTTCTTACGTAGATGGCCGTCCCTCCCTTGTGCGTCGGTCTGTCCTTCCTATGGCAGTCATAGTTGGGTACTCCTACCCTGACTCCCGGTTTCAGGAAAGTTTCACATATGAGACATATGTCCACGGCTTCGTCGTATAAGAACTGACGAAATTCGCCTGCCTGGTGTGTTATTCCATTGGCATTCCACACGGCGACTCTCAATCCCTGCGCAGGTCTATTTGCCATTTTGGTTTCTTGGGGCTGGGATTGTGTTTGCCATGTATGTGGCTATCTTCTCTGTCACGCTCTTGAGCGTGACGATGGCTTCCATCATGACTGTCATGAGGGAGGCGATGTCTGCGGCTGTGGGTGCGTTTGGGGCCGCGTCTTCTCTGGCGTTGACTTTTTGTTGTTCTTCTGCGCCTGTTGTGGTACCCTGCTGCTCGTGGTGGTCGGGGCCTTGCTGCTCTTCTTCCATCCTCGGCCTCTTCTGTAGGTGGCGGCGGGGCAGCGGTCGCGGTGCTTGTGTGGGCTCCGCCTGGTTTCTTGGTGCTGCTGTTTCCGGGTTCCTGCTGCGCTGGTGGGCTGCTGGGCCAGTGCTGGGAGTGTCCCTCGGCTGGCGGCGGCGGCGGCTCTTCACTGTGTCGGCGTAGCTCGTACCCGGCTTTCTGTGTGATGCCTCTTGTCTGGCCCGTGCATCAAGCAGGGTCTTGCACCCACCATAGCTCGCTGGGTGCGCTTCCCCGCAGTTGAAGCATTTGGCCGGTTCTTCACGTGGGACAGGGCACTCGTCGCTGCGGTGGTCTCCCGCGCACCTGACGCACTTCTGCGGTCTGTCGCAGTAGCGAGCCACATGCCCGGGTTGGAGGCACCTGTAGCATTGTGCCTGCTTCTTCTTGGCCCTTGGGTCTTCTACTGTGGTGTCGCAGGCGGCTATGGTTTTGACGTTCCATATCGCCCTATTTTGGGCATTGTTCGTGGCAACTACTTCGAACAATGGCATTGGTCTTCGCGTCCTTGGGGACTTCATCTTGGTCACCGATCTTGTTGTGAACCCCAGGTCTGTCAGTGCCTTTTTCATATTTTCTGCAGTGAAAGAGTGTGGCATACCTCTTATTACCACTCTCAGTGGTTTGTCGTTCCCTGACGAGTGGGTGTGGAACGGGATGCTCCTGCGTTTTAATTCCCGCAGGATTTTCACGTAGTCTTCCGCGTTTTTTGTCGTGATTTTGAGGGTGTCCCCTCCTGCTGATTTTACACGGAAGACGTGCGTTGTCGCTTCCTTCAGGCTTTCGTACAGCTCCATGTAAGAGCCACTGTACGTCGCTATGATGGGGGCGATCTTCGAGTTGCTTGTTGCCTGTGCGCTTTTCGCAGCAGCTTCTACAGGGTCTGGTTGTGCTTCTTCCAGCGTTGAGAAGCTGTTTGTTGTGGCTACTGGGGCGGGGGCCGCCTGGTTGATGTGGGCTGCTGGCGCTGTCTTCTTGGGGAAGATGAACCCGTCGTCGGTGGGGCTGCGTGCGTCGCAGACCCTCTTGTCTGCGGATTCTTCTTCTTCTTCTTCTGTGCTGGCGACATCCTACGTCTTCCTTTTGCGGGAGATCGCCTCTTGGTTCATGGGCTCTGGTTCTGCTGCTGCGGGTGCTGCGTCCAGGGCGTCTTCTTCTTCCCCTCCGGCGTCGAGATTGGGGTATAGCCCCTGCTCGTACCTGGAACTGTTGGGGGTGGTGGCTGCATCTGCAGCGTCGTGGAGGGCAATCAGCAGTTCCTGCTGGTCTTCCAGGTGGTCGCTTGGGGATGGCGACGGGGGCGGGAGTTCGAGGTCTTCCCTACTTTCTGTGTACCTGACCATTTTTCGGGGCGTGTAGAAGTGTGGACAAAGATGATAGTGCTAGCCTTTGCCTGGTGGCCGCGGGCTGGTCCCACGTGAAGGGGGCCCTGGACCACTTCTTTCCCTACTCTATCTGCCCTAGGTGGTTTTGCCTTCTTCCTGAAGAACGCAAATACCAACCGAAGAGAGTTTGCATGCAGGTGCACGCTAGAATGGGTGCCAACTTAGTTGGCGACACGACAAGTTTGCTTTTCTCGCTTCTGTGGACCAAGGTCCCAGAGTGAGGATTGTTTCTTCTTTTCTTCTGTGACGAAGTCTGCGGATGGGAAGGCTCTTCCCTCTTCTTCCGGAATCTCGGAGCTGCTTCTTCTTCTTCCCCTGGCTGGTATCGAGAAGGCTGGCTGCTGCTCCGCTTGCTTCTCTACCTTTTTCCCATAGCTAGCTCTATTGGCGACGCAAGCGTCCTCGGGGGAGCGACCCCTGGGATAGAGGTGAGAAGGGCGGTGTCCCGCCGGCTTCTGACGCTGGCAGCAACAGCAACTGTGCAATGTCGTGGGACGCAGTGATCTGCGTCTCCATTCACTTATAGAAGTCTGTAGCGCCATTGGCGCTGTTCCTTCTAGTGTCTATGTCTTAAATCTAGGGAAAGTCTTTTCTTATTGTCTATATCTTGTTCTGCACAATGAACACTGTTTCGAGAATGTCTTTACTTCGGCTCAATCATCCAGATGGCGAAGTAAGTCTGGCCAGCGTAGTGTTGCGCGCCAGTGAGGTCGTTGGCCGAGTACTCGCACTAATGGGTTGCGCGAGTTCGCGGTCTTCTCATAAAAAGTTCGCGCGGCTCTGTGGAACCGCTGTCGGAGTGTTGGGACGTCCGCGATGACGTGGAGTTCCTCCGTGTTGAAGTCCGGCGGGAGGTGTAGTACCGCCCTCAAAGCTCTGTTTTGCACTCTTTGAAGGCGGCGGATGTTGGTCTCAGCTGCGTTGCCCCATACGACCGCTGCGTAGTCAAACAGCGGCCTGATGGTTGCCTTGTAGAGCGTGAGACCTAGCTCTTCTGGTAAGGTTGAGGTGGGGTTGATGACTGGGTATAGGAGGCGTAGCCGTCCCAGTGCCTTTCTCCTCACCTCTTCTATGTGTTGGCGCCACGTGAGACGACTGTCGAACGTGACGCCAAGATATTTGGCGCTGTTGCTCCATGGTACTGCCCTTCCACGGACTGTCAGCTGCGGCGCGCCTTGAGGAACTGGGCGCAGCGCGACGATTAGTGCCTGGCTCTTTTCCGGATTGTAGGCCAGGCGCCATGTTGTGGCCCACTCCTCGAGGGCCGTTGTTGCCGTCTGTAGACGCCGCTGCAGGGTGTGGACTTGGTTGCTGCGGCTGTATACAGCGGTATCGTCGGCGTAGAGAGCCAGTTTGACAGGCTCTACCCGCGGTAGGTCCGACGTGTACAGCGAATAGAGGATCGGGCCGACGACCGAGCCTTGCGGTACACCCGCGAGTATCCGACGCTCCGTGGAAATTCCACTGTCTGCCCGAACGTGAAACGTCCTGTCCTGTAGATAGCTCTGCAGGAGACTCACATGTGACACGGGAACCCCCAGTGTAAGTAACTTATACAGGAGGCCATCGTGCCACACTGAGTCAAAGGCGCGTGACACGTCGAGCATGAGAGCGCCGAAGTACTCGCGTCGGTCGACGGCTCCGAATGCCTCTTCCGCAAGTCGTAACACTTGCTGGGTCGTCGAGTGCTCACTCCTGAACCCAAATTGTTCGTCGGGTAGGAGCCCCTCTGTGTTGACGTGGCGTAGCAGCCGCGCCAGATACAGTTTCTCGAAGAGTTTTGAGAGCGTCGGCAGCAGGCTTATGGGTCTGTAATTCTTCGCTAGCCGGATGTCCTTGCCGGGCTTGGGCAGCGCGACGACTTCGGCATGCTTCCAGGCGCTCGGAAACTCTTCAGACCTCAGCACCTCGTTGAAGATTTCGGCGATTTTCTCGACGGCCATGTCCGGGAGTTGCTTCAGGAGGGCGTTTGTGATGCGGTCGTGGCCGGCGGCTTTGCGGCCCTGAAGTTGGCGCAGCACTACTTTCACCTCGTTGGGAGCGATGGGAGTGATGTTGTCCTCAGGGTCCCTTACTCTGAGGAAACGCGGTAGGCGTTCCCTGACGAGTTGTACGTGTGCTGCGTCGATGGGGTCGTTGACCGGCGTAAAGTTAGCGGCGAACGCGTCGGCTAGGGCATTGGCCTTCGCATTCGGCTCGCTAACGAAGTCGTCACCGACCTGGAGGGGTGGGATTTTCATCGTCCGGCGGAGAAAGCACTTGACTGTCTGCCAGGCCGAACCATCTTCGATGTTTAGTGAAGAGATTTTCGCCGCCCACTCCTGGATCCGATGTTCTTCGGCCGCGGCTTTGATTTCGCGCCGCATCCTGTTGAGCGTCCGTTTAATGGCCGGATTACGCGTTCTTTGCCATTCCCTGGCGAGTCTGTTTTTTGTGCTGATCGCTTCTTCCAGGTGTCGTGGCAATCTATTCGGTTTGAAGCTCAGATGGTCTGTATCTCGCCTGGCCGGTGTTGCTTCCGTCGCAGCGTCCACTAAGCTGCGTGTCAGGTGTTCTAAGGCGGCGCTTGCTCCGTGTTCGGCCGGGCTTGGGAGTCGTTCCAGTGCGCCCACGATGTTTTCACGGAAACGTTCCCAGTTTATGCCGCGCAGGTCTAGTCCTCGCCGAGTTTGAGGTGCAAGTTCTGATTCTACCTCGAAGATCACCGGTGCATGGTCCGAATTTAGTAAGGTCCTTGTACTGGCGGTGATATTTTGTCGGACGCCTTTGTTGATCATGACGTCGATAATGTCCGGCGCGCCTCTCGACGGAAAAATTGTAGGCTCGTGGGGTGCGACAACAACGGCGCCATGCCGCTCGACGAGACGTTGGAGGCGTCTTCCGTTCGGAGTTGTCACCCTCGAGTGCCATACTTGGTTCTTGGAGTTGTAGTCGCCTCCAAGCAGGAGTCTGCCTGGGAGCGATAGCAACTTATTTAGGTCTTGTACCAGTTGTTTCTTCGGCGGCTTGTAGATGGCACCGAGGGTGATTTTGCCGTGCGCGGTCTCGACAGCTACGGCTGTTGCTTCGATGTCCTCCAGCGGCGGAATGTGGACCTGGTGGTGTTTGAGGGAGCGGCGAATGTAAATTGCCGTGCCCCCACCTCTTGTGAGCCGATCGTTGCGGTGGCAGGTGTAGTTTGAAACGCCTACTCGGACGCCTGGCTTGAGGAAAGTTTCCGTTAGCAGGCAGACGTCTATGTTTTCGCGTCTCAGGAGTTCGCGAAATTCGGCGGCCTGTTCGCGGAGGCCGCGGGCATTCCATAGGCACACTTTAATTTGTCGGGCCATGTTGCTGGGATGCGTTGGTCTGGATTGCCTGCTGTAGTGCGGCCGTCATCTTGGCTGGGAGCTCGCCGATCATGTTCGCGACTATGGACATGAACTTCTCCATCATCGCGAACATGCGCTGCTCCATCGACGCCAGCATGCGCTCATAGGCGGCGCTCAAGCTGCCGACGGCGTCGTGGCGGTCGGCTTGTGTTGTGCAGCAGCGGCCGCTTCCGTCATGGCGGTCGGCGTGCTGTCCGCCATTGCTGCTGTCGACAAAATGGCGGGTGTCTTGCTGGGTGCTGCCAGGGCGTCGGCGTTCACGCAGGGCCGGGAAGTCGGCCAGTTGCGGTGCCTCCTGCCCACCATTTTGTACGGAGGGCGCAGTTGCTTCCCACCGGCGCGCGCTCTGGTTGGCCTCAGGGCTGCGGCGTGGCGCAGCTACCTGCGCGCCGCGCTGTCCGGTGATTGGTCGTTGCGGCGTGATGGCCGCCGCGGTGGGGGCCTGGCCGCCATTGTACGGGGCCGGTGGGCCGCCATTGTTCGCGGCCGGCTGCACGGGCGGCGGGACTACCTGAGCCTCGCGCTGCGCGCCAGCTGCTCCTATTGCGCTCGCGTCGGTCTTGGGCGGGGCTTGGCCGCCATTTTGTACGCGGGCTGCTTTCGGCTGTGCGGCTTGCCGCTCTGCAATCTGTCGTGGTGGGAGGTTACCTGGGTGTGGCGCAGCGTACCTTGACCTTCTGCGACGACCTCGGCGGCGACGGCCGCTCTTTGTTTCTGCTTCCGGCCCCGCGCCGGCGTTTCCCGCCACACGGGCGTTTCCCGCCGAAACAGCCGCTTTGTTCTTCGCCTGTGCTGTGCGCAGACGGGCTTGAAATTCCTTGTGCCGTGGGCAGCCGCGATATGTAGCAACATGCGGTCCACCACACAGCTTACACTTCGCCGGAAAGTCTTTGTACGGTTCGCCGGCCTTGTCGCACGCATTCGTGGCATGAGGCTCCGCACATCGTATGCAATACTCCTTCATACCGCAGTGTCTTTCCACGTGTCCTGGCTGAAGGCACCTGAAACACTGCGCATGCCCTCCGCTACTGCGTAAGTTCTCGACGGTGATTTCACACGCGCCTAGCATTTTTAAGTTGTATAACTCACGGTTTCTCTCCGTGTTGTCCGCTGTGATGAGCACTAGAGGGCCGCGACGATTTGTTTTCGGGTCCCTCATTTTCACGACCGAGTGAACAACATAACCTAGCTCCTCGAGGTCTTCTTTGATGTGGTCGCAAGAGTATTTCATGGGTACTCTCTTGAATACGACCTTCAAAGGCCGCTTCCTGGTGGCTGCAAAAGTATAGAATCGCAGTCCTTGGCTTCTTGCAGCGTTGTGTAGCTTGTTGTACAGTTCGGTTGTCTGCACACGCACTTTATACACTGAATCGCCGCTTACACACACACGATAATTGTTTCTTCCGAGCACTGCGTTCAGTGTGATTTGCAAGCTGCGGTAGTCTTTCTCGTACTCCAATACTATTGGCGGTGGAGCACGACCTTGTCTTACACTGCTGGTCTGTTCTTCTTCTCCCTCGCTGTCCGAGAGGGCATCGAACAGATTTGCGGTGGTGATAGGCTGCTGTGTAGCTGCTGTTGGGGCTGGTCTGGCGGTTTTCTTCGGCCTGACAAAGCCGTCTTCGCCGGTTGCGTTGCGCGGGCGTGCGATACGCCGGTCGCGCTTTGTGGCGGGCTGCTGGTGTTCGCTGCCGTTTTTCTTCTTGAGGTATTTTTGCACCTCCGATCCCGCGTCGTCAGTATTCGCGCGTTTGCGAGAGACGACGTCCTCGTTCTTGTTAGTGGCTGCTTCCTGCTCCATCGGTTCTGCACGATATGTAGTGTTTGCAGTTGCAGTTGGTAGCATGTTCACTAAAGTCTGCAGCGCCTCCTGTGGGGACTGCGTCAAGGAGTCGCCTGCCGGCTGCTCCGGAGGCTGCGTCACGTTTAATGCACTCGATTTCAGCATGCTCGGTACACACGGCTCGTCCGGGAACACGGTTTCGGTCGCGAGGGTGTCCAGTGGAACACTATTGCGGCGATGCTTACCGTTCGCGGCATCGGGTTGAGGGGGAGCACACTCGGGAAAACGCGGGCGTACATCCGAGGTGCTCGACTCGCCTCTCGCAGCGTGCAGGGACGCGGCCCTGTCCGCTGTGTCGGTCGTCGTGGCTGCAGCGAGCAGCGGAGCGGAGCGCTCGACGCACGCGTCCGTTCCGCGTGGCATCGCTGACGCGGCTGACGCTGGCAGGGATGCTGCGGACCTTTATACCTTCCGCTGCGGCGCGCTGGTGGCGCTCCTAGCGGCGGGCGGCGGAACTGCGGCGTCGTCTTCGGAGCGCGAGGTGCTCGGGCGCGGACGTCCTAGGGAGCGTCCTGGCTTCGGTTGAGTTGGAGATGTCGTCCAATCCGGAGACTGGTCGACTGCACGTCTTCACTGTGCGGACTCACAACTCGAACTACACGGGCCCGCGCGCCGACGACGACGCACATGATGGAGGGTTGAACCCTCAGCCGGGAACGAAGTTCTAGCGCGTGTAATGCGCTTCTCCTTCTTCATTGATGAGGTGAAAATGTGGTTGTGACATGACGCGTGGTATTGACCTTGACTGTTGTGCTGGTTTTTTTTTTTTTTTTTTTTTTTTTTTTAGATATAAAAGAAAGATGAAAGGATAGTAAGAGAGACAGTGAGAGAAATGGAAAACGAAGGGCCGAAGTGACTGGCCGGTGGTTTAAGCTGATGGCTCCGCTACTGCTGTAATGTCCGCACGTGGTGTCCATTACTGAACCTGGCGATGTTTACTGTCAATGTCCATGGCTTCCATAGCTTCCATAGCTTCGCTGTCCATCTTCCGCCGACCAGACCGGTACTCTTCCTTCAGGAATACATCGATAACGTCGACTAAGGCATCCCATTGAGAGGGGGTGAAGATGGGGTGCGAATTGAGCAGGGCTATTTCCTTCTTCGTGAGCACTTCCATAAACGCGTCACGGTATCGGTAGGTGCGCATGTGGAGCGGCCGATGGGGAAGGGAAGGGATGGGCTGGTCTGGCGGAGTGAAGGGATATGGTTGGTCGGCATAGGGGTAGGACCCATTCTTCAGTGCCGCGGCAATGTCCTTCAGGACGACCTGCACGTTGGTCACGTCAGGAAAAGGTAGGCGAATCCTCCTCTTCTTCGTTGGCTTCTCGGCTTGCGAGGAGACAGGAGGCGCCTTAGCGCCCTTGCTGGCGACTGCCACCGCGGAGGGG
>NW_026047975.1:157500-165000 GCF_023864345.2 Schistocerca serialis cubense
AGTGAACGTGGCGAGACGGACGGATGCGCGGAGGGGCGGGGGCGGCGCATTTCGCCGGTGCCGTGCCGTGCCATGCCTGAAAGCCGCGTGGTCGCTGTGTTGTTGGTGGCGTGGGGGCGAGGAGAGTACCGTACGGGTGTGCTTGTGCGCCGGAAATGGCACACTGCGCCTGCCCGTCTTGGAGGCTGATGGCTGTGGTGTGGAAATGGGGCGCGGTGATGTTGAAGCAGTTGAAGAACAGAAAAGAAACCAAGAAGAAAACGGAAGGCGTGATGCGGCGGTGGTGGTGAGAGCGGGAAAAACAAAACAAAACAAAAGAACGAAAAAAAAACAACAAGAAACAAAAAAGAAAACAAAAAGTCTATCAATATTAAAATGTAAATGGAAATGGAAATGGACCCAGGTATAACCTCCCTGCACAAATAGCAGAGAGTCCGATGGTAATAAAAATGTGCCAGAATGTTAACGTCCCTACAAAACAAACCCAACGATAATATTAATGAAAGAATGAACCGTATGTAACATTGCAACAGACACAATGAAACCTGATAAATTGTATAAGGGCAGCAGCGTTGACCTTTGGCCCTGTATTCAGAATAAAAAGAGCCAAAGATCGTTACCCCAATGAAAAAAAAAGACACTGAAACACGTATGTAACATAGCAGCGATGGCGAGACATTGTAGCATCTGTGACCAGAGAGTTTGCGCTGGACTGCGCGAGTGTTGCGAGCGGTTCTCAGTCAGTCAGTCAGTCAGTCAGTCAGTCAGTGAGTCGTTGCGAGTCTGTAGCTCTGTGTAGTTGAGGGCTGTACTCTGTCAGTAGTCGTCGCGTGCAGTACGCTAATAGTCGTCATGCAGAGCGGTCGGTCAGTAGTAGGAGCCGAGTGCGGTTGTGTGATGTAGGCGGTCGGCAACACTGGTCAAGATGGTGAATAAGGTATACTGCTGTTAATTAATATAATCATTAGATAGTGAAAAATTTCATTTATTGTAATTATTCTCCAACAAGTTCCCCAATAATAATGTTTATTTCAAAAGCATTTTTCAAACATTTAATGTTTTATTGAACTAAAGAGTTCGTTGCACTTCACATTTCATTCCACTTCTTTGAAGAAAAATTTCACTAAAATCACAAAAAAAGAGAATATTATTATTTGCAATGCAGTTCCTCCAAGCGCTGCGCAACAACAAGAGCAGAAATGTGACATCCATTTATTCGGAGGTAAGACTTTAATTCTGATTGTTTTGCACAGGGCCAAAGACCGATATTTCGGTTTAATTGAAGTTTCTTGTCACTGAACGGACTTTAAATGTTGTGAAGAATTTATATTTGAGTCAGATTGCGAATTTCACATTTTTGTTGCCATTTTCAATACCTCTCATTGTGGGCGAGGTTACAATTAGCGCAATGTCCATTAGCATCCGAAAATAACATTGTCCATTATTTGAAAGTTTGCGGGGAGGTTACAACACACACAAAAAAAACAAAAAACAAAAAAAAATTGCATTTATATCCGCTCCTCAATTGTAGATACCCCTTACACAGCTGTGTGCAATGAATGAGTGCTGGCTGGTAATTAATTGCACTCCTTGGAGGGAAATGCCATAGGAAGTGGTCTTTAAAAAGTGAATGTTTTTCGTTAAAAGACAAAAGGTACTTTAGAAAAAAGTAATAGTGGGGCGTTTGTTGTTGAACAAAGTAAGTACAATGAACATACGTTATCAGATTTGCGCAATGCAGCTTCACACTACCTTTTGATTATAACACAATATACTATACATCGTCCCGAACCGTGACCAGAGTCGCGAGACGAGCAGAGCACGCCGCCGACGCCCGCTCAGTACAACCGTCCACCCGCTACTACTGTCGACCGACTACTACCTCTCCCGACTCGCGCTACAATATATATAACAACTGTTCCCGGCGACCCGGTGCGTGCCACTACTGTCGTCTGGCGCGGTCCAAGCGCCGACTAGCAACGATAAATAACTCTCTGGTCAGACAGAGATGCTGTCATGCCTCGCCATCGCTCTGGTAATGGAACACGCAGTGGCGGAGCCAAAGACTGTGTTGTCGAGGTCGAGTGCGAGCGGGAAGAGAGGCAGCGTCGGCACGGAGATGCAAGCGAGCGCGAGACGCACGGGTGCTGCGGCGTGGCGCGTTTGCGGTCGGCGCCTTTGGTGGCAACGGCCGGGACAAGCAGCGGTGTATGGTGTGGTGCGGGGCGGACAGGGGCGGCGGTGGACGGGGAGGAGGAGGCGGCGCGACGACGGCATGGGGGCGAAAACGGGTTCGGGGGACGGCGGATGTTGAGAGGCGTCACGCGCGGACAGGACACAGACACAGACACAGAGACACACAGATTGGAAAGGGAGGGTGCGCGGTAGTAGTTGGGAATGTGCGTACCGTGCGGGATGGGAGTGGGCGAGGAACACGGTCGTGGCCCCCTGTTTTGGGTGCGTGTGATGACGTCGGTGTGTTGTGGGAAGGGAAGGTGCTGTGGCGGCGGCGCGTAATGGGCGTAGGCCGAAAAGAGAAAGGAACGTGGGCAGTGTGTTGGCAAGCGTCGGTTCGACTGCGACGTTGATGGGCAGGGCAGGGCAAGGTTAATGGTGGTAGGAGTAGGCGTGTGGGCGCAAAAAAATCTGCCGCTGCAGGCGGTGCCGTAACCGCCATGGCGGGAAGGAGAGAGGGCCAAAGAAAGAAAGAAAGAAAGACAGAAGGAAAAAAAAAAAAGGAGGGGGGGGGCGAAAGTGGAGAGGCGGTGGTGTGAGAAGGGCGGGGGCGGAAGGAAGGCAGGAAGGACAAGAGGCGAGGCGACGGCTTGCTTTGTGTATCGGTCGGTCTCTGGCTATGCTTCGTTTTCTGCAGCAGGGTCGGTGCGCGGCGTGGCTCGCGGCAGTGGGAACGCCTGGCGGCTGGACGGCCAGCAATGCGGTTGGATGGGCGGCCACAGCACCGCACCTGTGCCCGAGGAGGAGACGCTGGCGGCGGGCCCTGAGGTGAGGCCGGCTCGGCTGGGGCTGTGGATGTGGATGTGTAGGTGTGCGCCGCTGCTGCAACAACGAGTAAAACGCGAGAAGAAGGGATGGCGGTAGAGAGGAGAGGAAAAAAAAAAAAAAAATAAAAGGTCGTGTTGTGTTGATGCGCAGGCAGACGCGTACAGAGAGACGAGCCCGGTCTGCAGCAGGGTGTGGCCGTGCCGAGTGCAGAGCAGCGGCGGCTCGGTTCGGTTCGGCCCGGCCCGGCGGGCCGCGCTGTTGTCGCGGACGTGAGCGCCCCCTGGCGGGTGGCCGGAGGCGGCGCGGCGTGTTGGACGTGTGGCTGGTGGCAGTGCACAATTTGCGAGTGGCTGGCGGTGTGGTGTGGCGGTTGGCGCGTCGGGCGGCGGAGAGGTATGTGTTGCGGGCGCCCTTTGCTGCGCTGCGTCGTTGCGTGTGCCGTACAGGGCGGGCGCTTGTCGACTGTGTGGGCGGTGTGGCGAATTGGCGTGAAACGGCTGCCGAGAGGTGTGTGGTAGCGAGCCGGTCGGTGTCAGTGCGAAGGGGAATGTGCGTGCGTTTGGCGGTTTCGGTGTGCTTTTTGCGGCGTGAGAGTGGGAATTAGTGGGGCCGGCTGTTGTGTTGGTTCCTTGTGTCTTGTGTCGCGTAGCTTGATGGCAACGTGGAAGGACGCCGGTTTCGTTTCGAGCCTTGCGTGTGGTTGTCGACGTTGACTGGTTGGCGTGTGCCGATGCACGTGCATGTGTGGGTCGCGAGTGCGTGTTTGGCTGGCTGTGTGTGTGTGTGTGTGTGTTTTGGGGGGGAAGGGGGAGGCGGTGGTGAAAGTGCAGTCGTTGCCACGGGCGTCGTCGGGTGGGGCTGGGGCTGTGCGCCGTGGCGGAAAGGTGGTAGGTTGCGGGAAGCGAGCCCGTCGTTGACGGTGTCGCGTGAGGTGTGAATCGAGTGGGGCGCGGGGCGCGAGACAGGAGCAGCGTGCCGCTGCGTCGTGGTCGTCAGCAGAGGCTGTGCGTGTGCTTGTCCTTTTTGTGGGCGGTTCGTGCGAGGCGTTTTTGTTTTGTGTTGCCCTAGTTGTTAGTTTATTTTGTTTGTGTTTGTTATTTGTGAGACGACGACTGGTTGGTGGCGTGCGCGCGAAGTGGCGGTGTGCGCTTCCCGTGTCGTTTGTGTTGTTTTGTTTTTGTGTGTGTTTTTTTTTTTTTTTTTTTTGCACTGGGCCCCGGGGGGTGGGTGGGTGCGTGTGTGTCGATTGCCGGCTGGCGAAAGGTGCGCCATCGGCGGGGTGGGTCGCCGGCACAAGTAGAGGCGGCGGCGTTGTTGCTGTTGTTGTGTGGTGTTTGTTTTGTTCGGCTGTGTCGGCGAGCTGTGTTGCGGTGCGTGTGAATGGTGCTGGCGTTGGGGCTGCGACTGCGACGGCGGCGAGCCGCGGGCGCGCATGATAGTGATGTTGTGAACAGCGGCTGTGTACGGTAGTGGTGTTGTTGTAGCACGACGTGCATCCGGGCCGGCGCGGAAAGCGCAGTTGCGGGCGGTTGCCCTTCGGTGCCAGCCATGTCGCGTGAGCGGCGGGTTGCTCTGGTGTCGACACGTGGTGCTCTGGGTTGTTGTGTGGTGCCCTTTGGCCGGTGGGGGTGGTTCGCGTGTGTCTCGTTCGCGCTCGGTATCTGGTCGTGGTCGTGCTGCTCCCCCGTCTGTCGGCGGTTTTCGACGTCGTCTGTACGTTTTTGTTCGTTTGCGGCGTGCCTGCCGACGTCGTCCCGTCGCGACCTTTCAACCGAAAGTGTGGCGCCCGAAGGTGAACGAACGTAACCCTGACCTCGGCGCTTTACGCTGAGCCGAGCGAACCGAACCTAACCTGTGGTGTGGCGAGGTGAGCTCAGCCTGTGAGCCCCTAACGTCTACGTACGGTAAGCTGTCCGGCTCACGCCTCACGTTTGAACGCTTTTTTAACCTACGTTTGACGCTTCTTAAACCTAGCACTGACCCCTTAACCTAACGTGTAACCTAACCTAACCTAACCTAACCTAACCTAGCCTCTGACGCCTGACGTGTTTGAATGCTTAACCTAAGTTTGACGCTTAACCTAACCCAAGTCCCCTTAACCTAACCCACGTCCACCTAACCTAACCTAGACGTGTAAACGTAATGTGTAACGCGTAACGTGTAAGGTCGGCTGGCGTGTGTGCTGACGGCAGATTGGGTTGGTCTGTCGATTCGGATTGCGGTTTGCCTCGGTCGAGGGGTTGGGTCGGAAGCGGCGAGGGGCGGCGGCGCCTGTTGCGCAGGCGGCGGCGCCTGTTGCGGCGGGCAATTGTTGAGAAACGGCTGTGAATGTTGGCGGGCGAGAGGAGGAGGACGGCGCGCGATGTGGCCCGACGGCTGCGGGCCGATCGGGAAACGGCGGGAGGGCGACGGAAGGCAATGGGGCGGCGGAGGCGCGTTTGCACGGCCGTCATCGCCGCACGCCTCGGCTTGTGTGGCTGTGGCGCCGGCCGCGCTGGCCGGGCTGCCGCGGCGACGGTGTGGGAGTTTTGCCGAAGGTTTGGCCATTGTGGCGGGTCGTCGGCTGGGGCTGTGGGGGCGGCATTTGGGCGGGGGCGGCGATTCTCGGCGGGCCGACCCAGGCTGTAGCGCGCGGTAGCTGCAGTTTGGCCGTGGTTTGCGGCGCTGCCGTGGCGACTGGTTGGCGACTGTGGTGTGGCTGTGTGTAGCCCCATCCTCGGTGGTTTGAAAGGCGCGGGCGGTTGTGGCGCAGGTTTGGGGCTGCTCCGCACAGGCTGTCGGACGTTGGGCGGTAGCAAGCGCGGGAGGCGCGGCGCGGCGGCGCGCAGAGTGGCGGCCGCTCTCTCGGCCGTCCGCGCCCGCCCGCGACACTGGCTGGGCCCTTGTGATTCTCTGCTCTGCTGTGCTGTGCTTGCGTGCCTGCCGTCCCGCTCGCTCTCGCTCTCGCTCTCGCTGTGTGTTACGCGCGTCGTCGAAATGGCAGATCAGGCGGCTACGAACGAGACTGCTGCGGCACCCGCCGCCACCGGCACTACGAAGAAGGCCAAGTCTGCGTCGTCTGCGAAGAAGCCGCGCGCCAAGCCTGCGCACCCGCGCACCTCTGAGATGGTGACGGCCGCCATCAAGAGTCTGAAGGAGCGCGGCGGGTCGTCGCTGCAGGCGATCAAGAAGTACATAGCCGCGCACTACAAGCTGGACGCGGAGAAGCTGGCGCCGTTTATCAAGAAGTACCTCAAGTCGGCCGTCGTGGCGGGCGAGCTGGTGCAGACGAAGGGGAAGGGCGCGTCCGGCTCGTTCAAGCTTGCCGGCGCCGGCGGCGGGGGGGCGGCCGAGGGCGGCAAGGCTCGTGCTGGCGGTGCCAAGAAGAAGCGCGCCGCTCCGGCCAGCAAGGAGAAGAAGGGCGCCCGTGCGGCCGGCGCAAAGAAGGCTGGTGGCGTGAAGGCGGCGACCGGTCGGAAGGCGGGCGCCGCCAAGAAGGCGTCTGCGGCGTCGGCCGCTCCCGCGGGTGCGAAGAAGGCGGCTGCGGCCAAGCCGGCCAAGGCCAAGTCGCCGTCGAAGGCGAAGAAGGCCGCCAAGGTTCCGACGAAGAAGCCGAAGGCGCCGCGCCCGAAGAAGGCGACGACGCCGTCTAAGGCGAAGGCTTCGCCCAAGAAGAAGAAGTAGAAAGAGATGGGAAAGGAAGGGTTTGGCGCTTGACTCCGTCGTCCCCACCCCCCGTCGTCGTCTAGTGGCGCGCAAGAGACGCGCGGCCCAAAACGGCCCTTCTCAGGGCCATCAAAGCACGTCGGGGAAGGTTTTGATTGTCGTGTTGCGTTTGGTGTGGGGTGTCTGTCTGGCGTTTCTGTATGCCCATGGGGATGCTGTTTGCGTGCCGTGGTGGTTGGATTGCGGGGGTCGGTGGCGGGTGTGGGCGGCGGTAGCGGTAAGCGGTGTTGTTGTTGTTGTTGTTGTTGTTGTTGTTGTCGTGGTTGATTGTCGCCGTGTTTGTGGCGGCGGCCGACGGTTGGTTTTCTGTCACGTTGTTTTGTTTGAATACGTTGGTTGGCTTGCCTGCGTTCGTTCTTCTCGGATGTCTGTCTTGTCGAGTCGTGTCTGGTCTTTGTTTTGTTCCTTTGTGTGTGTGTGTGTTATGTTTTGCAAGGGGGGGCACGTTGAGATGTGGGAAGGAGTCGGCGGGGGATTTCGGTGGCGTGTAGAGCGAGCGAGCGCGCCTGCCTGGCCGTTGGCCGTCGGAGTGGAGTGCGGGTTTTTTTTGATTTCGAAAAACGAAAGCGGCGGCCGGCCAGCCACCCGTGCGGTGTGACGTCGGCCGTTGGGTATTGTGCGCTTTGAGCGCCGGGGAGGGATGATGTGTGATTGTTGCGCGCTGCTAGCAGGCAGGCAGAGTGAGCGGGTGTGGCGGACGGACGGGAAGTGGTGGTTTTTGTTTTTTTTGGGGTTGCGGGGCGAGAGGCAGGCGACCGACAAAGTTTGCTCGCGACGGAGAGATGTTAGTGG
>NW_026047975.1:167500-197500 GCF_023864345.2 Schistocerca serialis cubense
ACTTTTCTTCTTCTTCTTCTTACTTGAGGGCTCTCCCTCGGTTGGGATAGTGGATACAGTGTATCCAGCTTTCTCATACTCTCCGTGGACGAGAGCGAAGATGACGTAGCGCATTTGCCACTCTGTGAAAATTGGGAAGGAATTGATCAGATCGTAATCCTCCTTGGAAAGACCAACAAGGCCTTCTGGATATTCGATTGGTTGGTGTGGAGGTGAAGGTTTAGAAAGGTTAGGAGGAACGAAGGGATAAGGGTTGTCGTGGTGGGGATATGTACCATCGCGAAGCGATGCAGCTATCTTCTGCGTCACAGCGCTTGCGCTGTACATGTCGGGAAGCGGGAGGAATGGGACTTCTTCCCACCCTTCTTCTTGCGCTTCTGCTTCTGCGTCCGTCTTGGGCAGTGTTGCCTCCCCTTCGGCAGGCACGTCGGTCTGCGTGGCCACCGTCGCAAACTTCTTCTCTCGAGGAGGAGTCGTCTGGCTGGCGGTGTCGACCGCTGTGGCGGAAGCTGCCTTGGCTGAGCGAAGCTCCAGCGTCAGCTCAGCAATCTGACGCCGAGCCTCGCCCAGTTCCGCCAGCATGGCCGCCCTCTCTTCCGCCATGGCGGATTTGAAGGCGGACATGGCTTCTTCTACGGCGTCGCTGAGGCGCCTGGTGATGGCGTCTTCTGAGCGAGTGACCACCTCTTCGCGTGTGGTGGTCACTTGCTTCTGCGTCTTCTCTGGTCCGCGCCAATTTCTCCTGTACGCGCAGGAACGGGCGTTAGCCGCGTGTGCGCCACCGCAGTTGGCGCATGTGCAGGGGGCGTCCTTCGGCTTCTTGCAGTCGCGTGTGTCGTGTGCTTGCGCACACTTCAAACACGCGACTGCTCCGCTGCAGTGCTTGGCGACGTGGCCAAGCTTTTGGCAGCGAAAGCACTGCGGTGTAGACTTCTTCTTCTTCTTCCCGGCAGGTCCTGCTAACGTGAGCAGCAACTCAGCCAAGGCAGCAGCTTTGCGTCCACTTCCGCGTCCCGACATCACGATAACCAACAGCGACAACGAACTAACGTGTACTCTCCGCGGCCTGAGCGGGAATGCCGGCGCAGCCGGGGTGGGGGTGCTTTATGGGCTCGGGTGCGGCGGCCGGTTGCGCGCGCGCCCCATTGGTCGGCGGCCGCAACAGGGCGAGCTGGTAAAGGTGCGGCGGCGGCTGGCGGCGGGTGCCACTGTGTGGGGAGACGCTGACTAGAGCGGAGCGCTTGCTACTGGTGTTGCTGCTGCCGTACGTTGGTTCGAGATGCCGCCCAAGACTAGCGGGAAGGCCGCCAAGAAGGCTGGCAAGGCGCAGAAGAACATTTCGAAGGGCGACAAGAAGAAGAAGCGCAAGAGGAAGGAGAGCTATGCCATCTACATCTACAAGGTGCTGAAGCAGGTGCACCCTGACACGGGCATCTCGTCGAAGGCGATGAGCATCATGAACAGCTTCGTGAACGACATTTTCGAGCGCATTGCGGCCGAGGCTTCTCGCCTGGCGCACTACAACAAGCGCTCGACCATCACGTCCCGCGAGATCCAGACCGCTGTGCGGCTGTTGCTGCCTGGCGAGCTGGCCAAGCACGCCGTGAGCGAGGGCACGAAGGCGGTGACCAAGTACACGAGCTCCAAGTAAGGAGGTGGCTCTGGAATGGAAGGAAGGATGGAGAAGGCTCCTCCGTTGCGAGAGCGGCAAAACGGCCCTTTTCAGGGCCACCAACTTGCCATTTGCGGGAAGGGCGGAATTGTTGTTGTTGTTGTTTGTGTGGACGGCTGTGATGTGATGTATGTGTGTATTGTGATTGTGGGTGGGGGGGGCGCGTCAAAGCGTGTTGCGGGGTACGGCCACGAGGTTGGTCGCCGTGGCGTGGAATGGTGGCACGCCTCGTTGGAGTGGTTTTGACCCATTGGTGTTGGTGTGTGTGTGTGTGTGTGTGTGTGTTACCTGTCTGCGAGGGGGGACAGTGCGATCGGCGACTTTTGTGTCACCGTAACGACGGCCGTTTGCGGGTTTGTTTTTTGCACATCATACATGGCGAGGGTGAAATGTGAAATGTTTTTGTTTGGTTTTTTTTTTGTTTTTTTTTTGCCGCCCACTATTCCCTTTGCTGTACGCCGAGTTTGACAATGGTGCGACGTAACTGCAGCGTGGAGGTGTGTGAGTGACGTTGAAGTGAACGTGCCATTAAGACGCATTGTTGTTGTATTGTACTGTACGTGTACGGCGACACGCACGATGATGTACCATTCGACTCTGATTTTTGATAGCCGTGTTTGACTGATTGCGTACGACGCACGCACACCGATGTCGTCATTCAAGATGCACGCGTGTCCAGTGCAGTACAGTAAGCGCGACGCTAGACGACGACGACGGCGGCGGCGGTCGTTTGTTTGGCGAATGTCTGTACACGTGTTTGTCTGTGTCCATCCGGTATGTATTTGTTTGTTTGTTTGAAAGTGTTTTGTGTGTCGGTGACGTGGTCCGATCCGTCGCCCCCTGAGTAACTGTCGATCGGCGCGATAGACCGGCGTCACGCAACTGAACCGAAGTCGTGGGCACACCCGTCATACTGTTGTACACCGTCGCGCTGAGAACGGTAACGAAAGGTTGACTTTGATCGGTCGAATGTCTGGGCAGAACGTGAGGAATGAGGCAAGAGTGCAAGGAGGAAAGGACAGAGGGGGGGCAAAAGAGAGAGAGGAAGGGAAAAAGGGGAGAAACGCATTCGTAGAGCAACGGAACGTTCCCGTGTCGGAGGCGTATTGGAGCCGCACTGAAATGCGTTTAACGGCGGCGCGGCTGCAAGTGTCTGCCGTGGTGAACGTTACCTTTGACGGCTGCATTGGGCTTTGCCTTTGCTTTCGCTTTTCGCTTTCCCGGATGTACGTAACGTTTGTTGATATGGTTCTGAGGAAGAGTGTATGACAGTGCCGTGCCGTCCATGTTCGTGTGCCCTCCCATTGTGTGTATGCTATTGTCTGTGTACTTGAATGATGTATGTAGGTGTTAGTGGACATGTTTTACCAGTGGGGGGAAATGGATGTCACGGTGGAGATGACGCACCCTCCGTACAGAAAGGTGTCGAGAAAGTGAGTGTGTGTGTGTGTGTGTGTGTGTGTGTGTGTGTGTGTGTGTGTGCGCGTCCGTGAATTGGCAGTGTTTGGAGGTGGGCGTGCCCTGCATGTGGCCCGGAAGGCTGTTCGTTTGGCGGTAGTGTTGTGTGGACAGGGGAGGGGCATGCGTAACGCTGCTGGCATGGCATTTCGGGAGATGGGAGGGGGCAAACGAGGAAACGAGGAGCGGCGGCCAAAGACGGGACGGGGAGGGGCGCGGTGTGGGTGGCTTGCGCCTGTGCTCGGCGTTGTGGTTTGTGCAAAAGAGGAGGAGAAAAACAATGAGTTGCCAGGGAGGGGAGCGGTGTTGTGTTGTGGTTGTCGTGGTGTAGCCGCAGACGCGGCTGTCAGTGAACGTGGCGAGACGGACGGATGCGCGGAGGGGCGGGGGCGGCGCATTTCGCCGGTGCCGTGCCGTGCCATGCCTGAAAGCCGCGTGGTCGCTGTGTTGTTGGTGGCGTGGGGGCGAGGAGAGTACCGTACGGGTGTGCTTGTGCGCCGGAAATGGCACACTGCGCCTGCCCGTCTTGGAGGCTGATGGCTGTGGTGTGGAAATGGGGCGCGGTGATGTTGAAGCAGTTGAAGAACAGAAAAGAAACCAAGAAGAAAACGGAAGGCGTGATGCGGCGGTGGTGGTGAGAGCGGGAAAAACAAAACAAAACAAAAGAACGAAAAAAAAACAACAAGAAACAAAAAAGAAAACAAAAAGTCTATCAATATTAAAATGTAAATGGAAATGGAAATGGACCCAGGTATAACCTCCCTGCACAAATAGCAGAGAGTCCGATGGTAATAAAAATGTGCCAGAATGTTAACGTCCCTACAAAACAAACCCAACGATAATATTAATGAAAGAATGAACCGTATGTAACATTGCAACAGACACAATGAAACCTGATAAATTGTATAAGGGCAGCAGCGTTGACCTTTGGCCCTGTATTCAGAATAAAAAGAGCCAAAGATCGTTACCCCAATGAAAAAAAAAGACACTGAAACACGTATGTAACATAGCAGCGATGGCGAGACATTGTAGCATCTGTGACCAGAGAGTTTGCGCTGGACTGCGCGAGTGTTGCGAGCGGTTCTCAGTCAGTCAGTCAGTCAGTCAGTCAGTCAGTGAGTCGTTGCGAGTCTGTAGCTCTGTGTAGTTGAGGGCTGTACTCTGTCAGTAGTCGTCGCGTGCAGTACGCTAATAGTCGTCATGCAGAGCGGTCGGTCAGTAGTAGGAGCCGAGTGCGGTTGTGTGATGTAGGCGGTCGGCAACACTGGTCAAGATGGTGAATAAGGTATACTGCTGTTAATTAATATAATCATTAGATAGTGAAAAATTTCATTTATTGTAATTATTCTCCAACAAGTTCCCCAATAATAATGTTTATTTCAAAAGCATTTTTCAAACATTTAATGTTTTATTGAACTAAAGAGTTCGTTGCACTTCACATTTCATTCCACTTCTTTGAAGAAAAATTTCACTAAAATCACAAAAAAAGAGAATATTATTATTTGCAATGCAGTTCCTCCAAGCGCTGCGCAACAACAAGAGCAGAAATGTGACATCCATTTATTCGGAGGTAAGACTTTAATTCTGATTGTTTTGCACAGGGCCAAAGACCGATATTTCGGTTTAATTGAAGTTTCTTGTCACTGAACGGACTTTAAATGTTGTGAAGAATTTATATTTGAGTCAGATTGCGAATTTCACATTTTTGTTGCCATTTTCAATACCTCTCATTGTGGGCGAGGTTACAATTAGCGCAATGTCCATTAGCATCCGAAAATAACATTGTCCATTATTTGAAAGTTTGCGGGGAGGTTACAACACACACAAAAAAAACAAAAAAAAAAAAAATTGCATTTATATCCGCTCCTCAATTGTAGATACCCCTTACACAGCTGTGTGCAATGAATGAGTGCTGGCTGGTAATTAATTGCACTCCTTGGAGGGAAATGCCATAGGAAGTGGTCTTTAAAAAGTGAATGTTTTTCGTTAAAAGACAAAAGGTACTTTAGAAAAAAGTAATAGTGGGGCGTTTGTTGTTGAACAAAGTAAGTACAATGAACATACGTTATCAGATTTGCGCAATGCAGCTTCACACTACCTTTTGATTATAACACAATATACTATACATCGTCCCGAACCGTGACCAGAGTCGCGAGACGAGCAGAGCACGCCGCCGACGCCCGCTCAGTACAACCGTCCACCCGCTACTACTGTCGACCGACTACTACCTCTCCCGACTCGCGCTACAATATATATAACAACTGTTCCCGGCGACCCGGTGCGTGCCACTACTGTCGTCTGGCGCGGTCCAAGCGCCGACTAGCAACGATAAATAACTCTCTGGTCAGACAGAGATGCTGTCATGCCTCGCCATCGCTCTGGTAATGGAACACGCAGTGGCGGAGCCAAAGACTGTGTTGTCGAGGTCGAGTGCGAGCGGGAAGAGAGGCAGCGTCGGCACGGAGATGCAAGCGAGCGCGAGACGCACGGGTGCTGCGGCGTGGCGCGTTTGCGGTCGGCGCCTTTGGTGGCAACGGCCGGGACAAGCAGCGGTGTATGGTGTGGTGCGGGGCGGACAGGGGCGGCGGTGGACGGGGAGGAGGAGGCGGCGCGACGACGGCATGGGGGCGAAAACGGGTTCGGGGGACGGCGGATGTTGAGAGGCGTCACGCGCGGACAGGACACAGACACAGACACAGAGACACACAGATTGGAAAGGGAGGGTGCGCGGTAGTAGTTGGGAATGTGCGTACCGTGCGGGATGGGAGTGGGCGAGGAACACGGTCGTGGCCCCCTGTTTTGGGTGCGTGTGATGACGTCGGTGTGTTGTGGGAAGGGAAGGTGCTGTGGCGGCGGCGCGTAATGGGCGTAGGCCGAAAAGAGAAAGGAACGTGGGCAGTGTGTTGGCAAGCGTCGGTTCGACTGCGACGTTGATGGGCAGGGCAGGGCAAGGTTAATGGTGGTAGGAGTAGGCGTGTGGGCGCAAAAAAATCTGCCGCTGCAGGCGGTGCCGTAACCGCCATGGCGGGAAGGAGAGAGGGCCAAAGAAAGAAAGAAAGAAAGACAGAAGGAAAAAAAAAAAAGGAGGGGGGGGGCGAAAGTGGAGAGGCGGTGGTGTGAGAAGGGCGGGGGCGGAAGGAAGGCAGGAAGGACAAGAGGCGAGGCGACGGCTTGCTTTGTGTATCGGTCGGTCTCTGGCTATGCTTCGTTTTCTGCAGCAGGGTCGGTGCGCGGCGTGGCTCGCGGCAGTGGGAACGCCTGGCGGCTGGACGGCCAGCAATGCGGTTGGATGGGCGGCCACAGCACCGCACCTGTGCCCGAGGAGGAGACGCTGGCGGCGGGCCCTGAGGTGAGGCCGGCTCGGCTGGGGCTGTGGATGTGGATGTGTAGGTGTGCGCCGCTGCTGCAACAACGAGTAAAACGCGAGAAGAAGGGATGGCGGTAGAGAGGAGAGGAAAAAAAAAAAAAATAAAAGGTCGTGTTGTGTTGATGCGCAGGCAGACGCGTACAGAGAGACGAGCCCGGTCTGCAGCAGGGTGTGGCCGTGCCGAGTGCAGAGCAGCGGCGGCTCGGTTCGGTTCGGCCCGGCCCGGCGGGCCGCGCTGTTGTCGCGGACGTGAGCGCCCCCTGGCGGGTGGCCGGAGGCGGCGCGGCGTGTTGGACGTGTGGCTGGTGGCAGTGCACAATTTGCGAGTGGCTGGCGGTGTGGTGTGGCGGTTGGCGCGTCGGGCGGCGGAGAGGTATGTGTTGCGGGCGCCCTTTGCTGCGCTGCGTCGTTGCGTGTGCCGTACAGGGCGGGCGCTTGTCGACTGTGTGGGCGGTGTGGCGAATTGGCGTGAAACGGCTGCCGAGAGGTGTGTGGTAGCGAGCCGGTCGGTGTCAGTGCGAAGGGGAATGTGCGTGCGTTTGGCGGTTTCGGTGTGCTTTTTGCGGCGTGAGAGTGGGAATTAGTGGGGCCGGCTGTTGTGTTGGTTCCTTGTGTCTTGTGTCGCGTAGCTTGATGGCAACGTGGAAGGACGCCGGTTTCGTTTCGAGCCTTGCGTGTGGTTGTCGACGTTGACTGGTTGGCGTGTGCCGATGCACGTGCATGTGTGGGTCGCGAGTGCGTGTTTGGCTGGCTGTGTGTGTGTGTGTGTGTGTTTTGGGGGGGAAGGGGGAGGCGGTGGTGAAAGTGCAGTCGTTGCCACGGGCGTCGTCGGGTGGGGCTGGGGCTGTGCGCCGTGGCGGAAAGGTGGTAGGTTGCGGGAAGCGAGCCCGTCGTTGACGGTGTCGCGTGAGGTGTGAATCGAGTGGGGCGCGGGGCGCGAGACAGGAGCAGCGTGCCGCTGCGTCGTGGTCGTCAGCAGAGGCTGTGCGTGTGCTTGTCCTTTTTGTGGGCGGTTCGTGCGAGGCGTTTTTGTTTTGTGTTGCCCTAGTTGTTAGTTTATTTTGTTTGTGTTTGTTATTTGTGAGACGACGACTGGTTGGTGGCGTGCGCGCGAAGTGGCGGTGTGCGCTTCCCGTGTCGTTTGTGTTGTTTTGTTTTTGTGTGTGTTTTTTTTTTTTTTTTTTTGCACTGGGCCCCGGGGGGTGGGTGGGTGCGTGTGTGTCGATTGCCGGCTGGCGAAAGGTGCGCCATCGGCGGGGTGGGTCGCCGGCACAAGTAGAGGCGGCGGCGTTGTTGCTGTTGTTGTGTGGTGTTTGTTTTGTTCGGCTGTGTCGGCGAGCTGTGTTGCGGTGCGTGTGAATGGTGCTGGCGTTGGGGCTGCGACTGCGACGGCGGCGAGCCGCGGGCGCGCATGATAGTGATGTTGTGAACAGCGGCTGTGTACGGTAGTGGTGTTGTTGTAGCACGACGTGCATCCGGGCCGGCGCGGAAAGCGCAGTTGCGGGCGGTTGCCCTTCGGTGCCAGCCATGTCGCGTGAGCGGCGGGTTGCTCTGGTGTCGACACGTGGTGCTCTGGGTTGTTGTGTGGTGCCCTTTGGCCGGTGGGGGTGGTTCGCGTGTGTCTCGTTCGCGCTCGGTATCGCGGTTGCGCGACAACATCCAGGGCATCACGAAGCCCGCCATCCGCCGCCTGGCTCGCAGGGGCGGCGTGAAGCGCATCTCTGGTCTGATCTACGAGGAGACCCGCGGGGTGCTGAAGGTGTTCCTGGAGAACGTGATCCGCGACGCGGTGACGTACACTGAGCACGCCAAGCGCAAGACTGTGACGGCCATGGACGTGGTGTACGCCCTGAAGAGGCAGGGGCGCACCCTGTACGGTTTCGGCGGTTAGGCTGCGTCGCAGCGGGCGCTGGCCTTCCCGCGGCCGTGCTTGTGGGTGGGAGAGACTAGAAAACGGCCCTTTTCAGGGCCACCACACTGTTCGGAAGTTGAAAAGTGCGAAAGAGTCTGTGTTGTTGCTGCGTGTGTGCGCTGTGTTGTTTGTTTGTTTGTTTGTTTCTTTCTCTCTTTCTTTCTTTGTTTCTTTCTTTCCGTTTGAGCGACGTGATGTGACTGGGAGGGGAGAAGGAAAGGAAACGTGTCATGTGGCTGGCTGTGTGTGGAGCTGCTTCGTTTGTGTGTCTTTGTATCGACCGCGACGGAGGTGGCGGGCTGTGTGTTGTTGTGCGAGAGGCGGTGATTATTTGCTTGCGTGGTTTGGCTCTGTGTGTTTGCGGCGGCGTTGGGGTTTCCGAGGCAAGGCGTGTGGGCATAGGCGGCCGGATCAGCTGTTTCGTTCGTGTCGACGGCCGTTGCGCGCGGGAGTGGAGGGCGGTGTGTCGACACGCCTCCCTTTAACAATGGTCATTATTGCTGCCGTTGTCGTTTGGAAGGCGACTGCGACCGTGCAAAATGTGTGCGTGTGTGTGTGTGTGTGTGTGTGTGTGTGTGTGTGTGTGTGTTGGGCCACACGGGCTGTGTGGACGACAAGATGGCGGACGTGCGCCGGCGGCGGCTGTGCTGTGAAAGTGCAAAGTTAAAACAAAACAAGGTGCGGCGAGGACGACTGAAATTTTGCTTTGGACGTAGGTTTGTGTGGTGGCCCTGAAAAGGGCCGATTGTTGTGGGCCGAGCCGAGCCGGCAAAGCGCGTTGCGTGCAGGGGAGCACGCGGCGCTGCGATTGCCTGGCCTCCTTTAGGCCTTCTTCTCGGTCTTCTTTGGCAGCAGGACGGCCTGGATGTTGGGCAGGACACCACCCTGTGCGATGGTGACGCCCGACAGGAGCTTGTTGAGCTCCTCGTCGTTGCGGATGGCAAGCTGCAGGTGGCGCGGGATGATGCGCGTCTTCTTGTTGTCGCGGGCCGCGTTTCCGGCCAGCTCGAGCACCTCAGCCGCGAGGTACTCCATGACGGCGGCGAGGTAGACGGGCGCCCCGGCGCCGACGCGCTCTGCGTAGTTTCCCTTGCGCAGGAGGCGGTGGATTCTGCCGACCGGGAACTGGAGCCCAGCCCTGCTTGAGCGGGACTTTGACTTGCCCTTGACTTTGCCTCCCTTTCCGCGTCCGGACATGGCGATGGGCTAGCGACGGTGCACACGAAACGGAAACGAAAACGACCGGTGCGAGCGGCAGCGAGTCGAGCAGCGGAGTGCGTGCCGGCGCACTCACTCACTCACTCAAAATCACAGACATCATCTGTCTGGAGATGGGGGAGGCTAAGCAGCGTGGCTGCTGTTCCTCCTTTATCAGCGCTGTTGTCATCTGTGTGGCCTCTCGGTGGAATTGGCCTCTGGCTACCTCGCTGAGTTTAGTCTAGCGAAGTAGTCGGCTGCTGCTTGGTCTTCTGGGGCAGGCTGACGCCTGCCGGAGCGAAACTCTTCCCGCACCCACTTCGCTGTGGCCTCAGTGATGTGGTCCCAGTCCGAAGGGGTGAAGATGGGGTGGCTGTTCAGCAGTTTTAGTTCCTTCCGTGTTATCGCTTCGTGCAACATGCCACGCGAGTGGCGAAGGTCGCACGGTACGTGCGGAAGAGGTGGCTTCGCGGGCGCCGGCGTGAAGGGGTACGGATTGTCCCCGTGAGGGTACGTCCCGTCCTTCAGCGACGCCACGATCTTCTTCAGGAAGGGCTGCACACTCCGCTCGTCGGGGAGCGGGAGGGGCAGTCCTTCGGTTTCCGCCTCTTCTTCATCTTGCGAAGAAGCGGTCGGCAAGTCGTTGTCGGATGGCTCTTCTTCTGCCTCTGTCTCCAGGCGGGGAGACGGTGCAGGCGTCCCGACGTCCACTTCCATGCGACACGCCGCCTGCATTGCTGCAGGAGGCGGGTCGGTGGACGTCTGAGTGGCGGCATCCACCCGCAATGGGTGCCTCACAGGGGCGGGGGGAGCTGGCACAGGCGGCGACTTCTTGAGAAGCCGCAGCTCCTCCCGCAGCTGTTGAAGCTGCCGGTGGACGGCCACGAGCTCGTCCTTCGTTGCGGCCCTTTCGGCCGCGATGGCTGCTTGCAGGTCGGCCAGCGCTTGGTCGGTTGCCGCTTCAACGCGGCACGACGGGCGCCCCTCGCCGGAGCGGGGAGGCAGTGCGGCCGACTTGGCGGCAGGCACCGCAGGGCTTGCTGTGGTGTGCTGCCGGCGGTAGCTGCAGCTGCGCGAGTTGGCGGCGTGAGGTCCGCCGCAATTCGCGCATGTGTTGGCGGCTCCACGTGGTTTGGGGCAGTTACGGGTGTCGTGTGCCGCCGCGCATTTCAAACACGCGGCTGCGTTTCGGCAGACACCCGCCACGTGCCCCAACTGCTGGCACCTGTAGCACTGCACGTGTTGCAGTGAACGCCGCTTGTGCTTCGGCTTCTGCTTCTGTGGTCGCCTGCGGCCGCGGGAACTCCCCAAAGCACTGATGAGATGTTCCAGCGCGGCTGCTAGCTTGTTCCCCTTGCGTCCTGCCATATCTTGTGGTTGGAACGAACAAAGGCGCGCGCGGGCGACGTAACGATGCGAGCCGTAGCGAGTCCAGCAGCGGAGTCGTGCGTGCCGGCGCGCGCGCGCGGCCTCCTTTCATCTGGACTGGGTGTGGAACATCCCAGGCTATCGTGAATGTAGGGTTTACCGAGAGGCATTTCCTACCAAGGCTGCAGGGTGTGGTTGGCGGTGGTCAGCGCGTATGATAACTGGAAATCGCTGAGAGGAAGAAGTGGTGGTGAGTCTTCTGGGCTGACCTGATTATTCGATCAGGGCAACGGGCCGCCTGTAGTGGTCGTGATGGTCATTATGTCGTCCTAACCTCCGGACGAGGGGATTGTCTGAAGTGCGGGTGGCATTATAAAACCGGCGCGCTGCGTCTTGAAATCTCTCCCGGACGAGGGGTTCCTCAGCCGCCTGATGGAGGGGGCGATGAGGGAAATCACGCGGAACATGGTAAACTCGGCGCAAGAGCTTGTTTTGTAGTTGCTGGAGCCTCTGAATGTGGGAGGGGGCAGCATTGCCCCAGACTTCACAGGCATAGTCCATGACCGGACGAATGCACGTACGAGAGATATGCAGTCCGTTGGCGACAGGGAGCGAGGAAGTTTCGTTGAGCATGGGGTACAATGCCCCAGCCCTCTGAGATGTCTTCCGGTGTACAGCGGTGACGTGAGCCTTCCATGTCAGGGTGCGATCGAGGATGACCCCGAGGTAGGTGGCAGTCGTGGTCCAGGTGATGGCCTGATTGCAAAGCACCAGTGGTGGCACTTCAGGTGGGAGACGGCGAGTGAGGAGCATCGCCTGAGATTTGGTGGCGTTGAAGCCGATCCGCCAGTCGGCAGCCCAGCGCTCGAGGTCCTGCAGAGCAGCTTGCAGACGTCGGAGGACGGCGTCGATGTTGCGATGGCGCGAGAAGAGGGCCGTGTCATCAGCATAGATGGCACGACCAACCCTCGGGGAAATCGGCAGGTCAGAGGTGTAGACAGCATACAATATCGGGCCCAGAACGCTCCCTTGGGGCACTCCAGCAAGGACTGGGCGAACAGAGGAAGACGTGCTGCCAACTCGGACGACAAAAGTACGGCCCTCAAGGTAGTTGCCGAGTAGGCGGACGAAGCACGAAGGGATGCCGAGATGGAACAACTTGAAGAGCAGGCCGTGGTGCCAGACGGTGTCAAAGGCCTTGGACACATCGAGCAGGACAAGGCCGCAAAACTCCCGATTGTTGAACGCCAGTGTCGCCTCCTCGACGACGCGGAGCAACTGTTGAGTGGTGGAGTGGTGCTGGCGGAAGCCAAACTGTTCCCGAGGAATGATATTGTCCTGGTGGAGCAGCCGGCCAAACCTAGAGAGGAGGATTCTCTCCAAAACTTTACTCAACGTCGGGAGGAGACTGATGGGGCGATAATGCTCTGGTACTGTCCTGTTTTTGCCCGGCTTCGGGACCGCCACAACGACAGCCTTCTTCCAAGCGTCTGGGTACTGCAGCTGGTGAAAGATGGCGTTGAAGAGAGCGACCACATACAGGATGGCAATCCTGGGCAGCATGCGGAGGACTCTCCCGTCAACGTTGTCGTGCCCCGGGGCCTTCGTCTGGGGAAGTCGGCGAAGATGGTCAGTGACCTCCCTTTCCGATGTTGGGACAATGGTGGCGTCACCGTGATCGCCGTGGAGGAAGGCAGCAAGTCTGGTCTCCACTGTGCGGACGTTCTCGTTGTCGACCGGAGCCGCAAGGGGCCGGAAGTTGGCCTCAAAAGTCGACGCCAGGGCCTCGGCTTTAGCGGCGGGCGTGTAAGCAGGTCCATCGGTAGTTGTGAGCGGCGGCATGTGTGGGCGGTGCCGTGTGAGGGAACGGACCAACTCCCACGTGTCGGCCCCAGGATCAACTGAGGCAAGCTTCTCCTCCCACCGGCGGATACGGTGAGCAGCAAGGGCAGCCTTGATGACGCGGCGGAGATGATTGATGCGCCGCTTCAGCACGGGCTGGCGTGTTTCATGCCAAACTCTGTTCAGACGGTTTCGTTCTCGGATAAGGTCCCGTAAGTCTGCAGGGAGTGCTGGAGCTGCCACTGAAGAAACCCGTGGAGGCGTAGTGGAGTCAGCAACAGCCGTGGTGAGAGCCGCAGTCAGCGTGTGAAGAGCAGCATTGACATCCGTGTCCAGTGGAGGTGGCTCATCCGGGAGGCGTTGCAGAACAAGCTGCCGGAAGCGCGGCCAGTCGGTCTTCCGGGTGTCGAGCTTCGCCGCTGGTGGAAGCGGAGTGACATGTAGTCGAAAGAGCACCGGCAAGTGGTCGGAGCTCAAGGCGTGGAGAACGTCGGGGGTGACAAACCAGTCGACACCCTTGACGAGACAAATGTCCAAAACGTCGGGAGCAGAGCCGTTCGAAGGGTAGTGCGTCGGCTCAGCAGGTCCATACACAGAAGCTCGAGCCCTCTCTGCAGCATGATAGAGCCGCCTCCCACTGATGTTCAGCGTCCGAGAATTCCAGAGCTGGTGCTTGGCATTCAGGTCTCCAGCGAGGAAGAGCTTGACCCCAGCACGAAGGAGAGTGTCAGCATCATGGACGGTGAGGTGGCCTCGTGGCGGCCGGTACACGGAGAGAAAGATGACCGTTCCAAGGGACGTCTCCACTGCGACGGCCGTAGCTTCACAGGAGTCCAACCTCGGCAGAGGGACACGATAGTGCCGGAGGGTCCGCTTGACATAGATGGCTGTCCCACCGCCAGCCGTCAGCCTGTCGTCGCGATAGCAGACGTAATTCGGGGCGTTCGCTCGAAGTCCAGGTTTGAGGTGCGTCTCGGTAAGGAGACACACATCCACGCTGTAATCCTGGAGGAACTGCCGGAATTCGAGAAGCGCAGGGAAGAGGCCATTCGCGTTCCACGTTACAGCCGTGAAGGTCTGGTGGCGCCTAAGGTTGTGAGCCATGGCCAGCGGATGCGATCGCCGTGGCAGCGGGGAAACTTCGGAGGGCTGCATGGACTGCAGCAGTGATGGCGGTCGGCAGCTGGGCCAGAGCGGCAGAGACAGCCACGAGGGTGGCCTGGACTTCTTGCAAGACCGCGATGAAATCAGCAGCTGCAGCAGGTGGAGCAGGCCCATCTTCAGAGCGTCGCAGAGGCTGGACAGCAGGGGCAGAAGGAGGCGTCGTCCGGCCCTGGAGGACGTCGGCGTAACCAAGGTCCGCCCGAGCAGCAAGCAGGCGCCGCTGGGCGGGTTGTCGCGGAGGAGTAGCAGGTGGAGCAGGTGGTGGCGCAGCTCGGCGCCGCTGCTGTTGGCCATCGGAGCGGGACGGCTGCCGCAAGGGAGGTAGTCCACGCTGGCGGCGGCTGGCTGCCTTGTGGACAGCGCAACCGCGGTAGCTCGCAGGATGAGCCCGCTTGCACAGGGCACAGGTGGCTGGTTCGTCCCGGGACCGGGTACACTGCTGGCTGAGGTGACCCTCGCCACACTTGACACATCGTGGCCTCATGCGACAGAGGCGGGAAGTGTGGCCCGGCTCCTGACAATTGTAGCATTGGACGAGGCCCTTCCGTGCGCGTAACTTCTCGACTGTCACCGAGAGGTCATAAAACCTGGTGACTTGGTAGATTTGCCTGTTATCAGGCGTATCAGGCAACACGATCTCCATCAAAGGGATGGGGCGCTGGGTACCAGGCATCTTCATCCGGGTGACTGCAGTGGGCGCGAAACCCATAGTGATGAGGCCGTCCTTAAAGGCGTCCGCCTTCATCTTCAGCGGTATGCCTCGCATGGCAACCTTGAGAACTTTGGGTCGTACAGTGGGGAAGGTGTAGTTTGGGATCCCACGTGCACCAACCATGTCCATGACAGCCACGTAATCTTCAGTAGTGGCGACTGTCAGCTTCAGGCGGTCTTCGCCGCAGTGTTTGGCGGTAAAAGCGTTCTTGAGGTTGGCCTGGAGCCAGTCCCGAAGCGTCAGATAATCGTCAGGGTAGTCGATAACAATCGGCGGCAGCTTAGGGCCGGAGCGAGGTGTAGCATCGTCGGCGGCCGCCGGTGGAGGCTCGTCAGGATCTTCAGAGTCGGCGCCATCCTGTAGGGCGTCGTACTGATTGGCAGTAGGCACAGGGACAACGGCCGGGCGCCGTCGTGGAGCCGCCCTCTTCTTAGGTGGCGGTTTCTTGAATCCAGCGTCACTCGTACCAGAAGTGTGTGGGTCGTCACTGGCGGACGTGACAGCCGATCGCTTGCGCTGAAGCACCCTCTGCGGGGCGCCGGCAGCGCAGTCGTCACGGGGAGGGTCGGTAGAGTAGTCCATCTCATCGTCCTGGTCGCGCGTAGTCGTCATATACTCTTGGTCCTCCTGGGGTTGCCGGGTCGTCATAATTGGAGCGTCCGATGGGGCCGCCGACGGCGCAGGCGCCGCCGGACGGCGATCAGACAGCTCCGGCGCGGCGGCGGCAGCTGCCGCGACCGCGCGCGCGTCACAAACGTCTTGCTCGCTCGCCATCTCGAACACGAGTGCGTCGCGTGCGTCGCGTCGCGTGGGGGGCGTGCCGGCGCAGCCGGGGTGGGGGTGCTTTATGGGCTCGGGTGCGGCGGCCGGTTGCGCGCGCGCCCCATTGGTCGGCGGCCGCAACAGGGCGAGCTGGTAAAGGTGCGGCGGCGGCTGGCGGCGGGTGCCACTGTGTGGGGAGACGCTGACTAGAGCGGAGCGCTTGCTACTGGTGTTGCTGCTGCCGTACGTTGGTTCGAGATGCCGCCCAAGACTAGCGGGAAGGCCGCCAAGAAGGCTGGCAAGGCGCAGAAGAACATTTCGAAGGGCGACAAGAAGAAGAAGCGCAAGAGGAAGGAGAGCTATGCCATCTACATCTACAAGGTGCTGAAGCAGGTGCACCCTGACACGGGCATCTCGTCGAAGGCGATGAGCATCATGAACAGCTTCGTGAACGACATTTTCGAGCGCATTGCGGCCGAGGCTTCTCGCCTGGCGCACTACAACAAGCGCTCGACCATCACGTCCCGCGAGATCCAGACCGCTGTGCGGCTGTTGCTGCCTGGCGAGCTGGCCAAGCACGCCGTGAGCGAGGGCACGAAGGCGGTGACCAAGTACACGAGCTCCAAGTAAGGAGGTGGCTCTGGAATGGAAGGAAGGATGGAGAAGGCTCCTCCGTTGCGAGAGCGGCAAAACGGCCCTTTTCAGGGCCACCAACTTGCCATTTGCGGGAAGGGCGGAATTGTTGTTGTTGTTGTTTGTGTGGACGGCTGTGATGTGATGTATGTGTGCATTGTGATTGTGGGTGGGGGGGGCGCGTCAAAGCGTGTTGCGGGGTACGGCCACGAGGTTGGTCGCCGTGGCGTGGAATGGTGGCACGCCTCGTTGGAGTGGTTTTGACCCATTGGTGTTGGTGTGTGTGTGTGTGTGTGTGTGTGTGTGTGTGTTACCTGTCTGCGAGGGGGGACAGTGCGATCGGCGACTTTTGTGTCACCGTAACGACGGCCGTTTGCGGGTTTGTTTTTTGCACATCATACATGGCGAGGGTGAAATGTGAAATGTTTTTGTTTGGTTTTTTTTTTGTTTTTTTTTTTGCCGCCCACTATTCCCTTTGCTGTACGCCGAGTTTGACAATGGTGCGACGTAACTGCAGCGTGGAGGTGTGTGAGTGACGTTGAAGTGAACGTGCCATTAAGACGCATTGTTGTTGTATTGTACTGTACGTGTACGGCGACACGCACGATGATGTACCATTCGACTCTGATTTTTGATAGCCGTGTTTGACTGATTGCGTACGACGCACGCACACCGATGTCGTCATTCAAGATGCACGCGTGTCCAGTGCAGTACAGTAAGCGCGACGCTAGACGACGACGACGGCGGCGGCGGTCGTTTGTTTGGCGAATGTCTGTACACGTGTTTGTCTGTGTCCATCCGGTATGTATTTGTTTGTTTGTTTGAAAGTGTTTTGTGTGTCGGTGACGTGGTCCGATCCGTCGCCCCCTGAGTAACTGTCGATCGGCGCGATAGACCGGCGTCACGCAACTGAACCGAAGTCGTGGGCACACCCGTCATACTGTTGTACACCGTCGCGCTGAGAACGGTAACGAAAGGTTGACTTTGATCGGTCGAATGTCTGGGCAGAACGTGAGGAATGAGGCAAGAGTGCAAGGAGGAAAGGACAGAGGGGGGGCAAAAGAGAGAGAGGAAGGGAAAAAGGGGAGAAACGCATTCGTAGAGCAACGGAACGTTCCCGTGTCGGAGGCGTATTGGAGCCGCACTGAAATGCGTTTAACGGCGGCGCGGCTGCAAGTGTCTGCCGTGGTGAACGTTACCTTTGACGGCTGCATTGGGCTTTGCCTTTGCTTTCGCTTTTCGCTTTCCCGGATGTACGTAACGTTTGTTGATATGGTTCTGAGGAAGAGTGTATGACAGTGCCGTGCCGTCCATGTTCGTGTGCCCTCCCATTGTGTGTATGCTATTGTCTGTGTACTTGAATGATGTATGTAGGTGTTAGTGGACATGTTTTACCAGTGGGGGGAAATGGATGTCACGGTGGAGATGACGCACCCTCCGTACAGAAAGGTGTCGAGAAAGTGAGTGTGTGTGTGTGTGTGTGTGTGTGTGTGTGTGTGTGTGTGTGTGTGTGTGTGTGTGTGTGTGTGTGTGCGCGTCCGTGAATTGGCAGTGTTTGGAGGTGGGCGTGCCCTGCATGTGGCCCGGAAGGCTGTTCGTTTGGCGGTAGTGTTGTGTGGACAGGGGAGGGGCATGCGTAACGCTGCTGGCATGGCATTTCGGGAGATGGGAGGGGGCAAACGAGGAAACGAGGAGCGGCGGCCAAAGACGGGACGGGGAGGGGCGCGGTGTGGGTGGCTTGCGCCTGTGCTCGGCGTTGTGGTTTGTGCAAAAGAGGAGGAGAAAAACAATGAGTTGCCAGGGAGGGGAGCAGTGTTGTGTTGTGGTTGTCGTGGTGTAGCCGCAGACGCGGCTGTCAGTGAACGTGGCGAGACGGACGGATGCGCGGAGGGGCGGGGGCGGCGCATTTCGCCGGTGCCGTGCCGTGCCATGCCTGAAAGCCGCGTGGTCGCTGTGTTGTTGGTGGCGTGGGGGCGAGGAGAGTACCGTACGGGTGTGCTTGTGCGCCGGAAATGGCACACTGCGCCTGCCCGTCTTGGAGGCTGATGGCTGTGGTGTGGAAATGGGGCGCGGTGATGTTGAAGCAGTTGAAGAACAGAAAAGAAACCAAGAAGAAAACGGAAGGCGTGATGCGGCGGTGGTGGTGAGAGCGGGAAAAACAAAACAAAACAAAAGAACGAAAAAAAAACAACAAGAAACAAAAAAGAAAACAAAAAGTCTATCAATATTAAAATGTAAATGGAAATGGAAATGGACCCAGGTATAACCTCCCTGCACAAATAGCAGAGAGTCCGATGGTAATAAAAATGTGCCAGAATGTTAACGTCCCTACAAAACAAACCCAACGATAATATTAATGAAAGAATGAACCGTATGTAACATTGCAACAGACACAATGAAACCTGATAAATTGTATAAGGGCAGCAGCGTTGACCTTTGGCCCTGTATTCAGAATAAAAAGAGCCAAAGATCGTTACCCCAATGAAAAAAAAAGACACTGAAACACGTATGTAACATAGCAGCGATGGCGAGACATTGTAGCATCTGTGACCAGAGAGTTTGCGCTGGACTGCGCGAGTGTTGCGAGCGGTTCTCAGTCAGTCAGTCAGTCAGTCAGTCAGTCAGTGAGTCGTTGCGAGTCTGTAGCTCTGTGTAGTTGAGGGCTGTACTCTGTCAGTAGTCGTCGCGTGCAGTACGCTAATAGTCGTCATGCAGAGCGGTCGGTCAGTAGTAGGAGCCGAGTGCGGTTGTGTGATGTAGGCGGTCGGCAACACTGGTCAAGATGGTGAATAAGGTATACTGCTGTTAATTAATATAATCATTAGATAGTGAAAAATTTCATTTATTGTAATTATTCTCCAACAAGTTCCCCAATAATAATGTTTATTTCAAAAGCATTTTTCAAACATTTAATGTTTTATTGAACTAAAGAGTTCGTTGCACTTCACATTTCATTCCACTTCTTTGAAGAAAAATTTCACTAAAATCACAAAAAAAGAGAATATTATTATTTGCAATGCAGTTCCTCCAAGCGCTGCGCAACAACAAGAGCAGAAATGTGACATCCATTTATTCGGAGGTAAGACTTTAATTCTGATTGTTTTGCACAGGGCCAAAGACCGATATTTCGGTTTAATTGAAGTTTCTTGTCACTGAACGGACTTTAAATGTTGTGAAGAATTTATATTTGAGTCAGATTGCGAATTTCACATTTTTGTTGCCATTTTCAATACCTCTCATTGTGGGCGAGGTTACAATTAGCGCAATGTCCATTAGCATCCGAAAATAACATTGTCCATTATTTGAAAGTTTGCGGGGAGGTTACAACACACACAAAAAAAACAAAAAAAAAAAAAAAATTGCATTTATATCCGCTCCTCAATTGTAGATACCCCTTACACAGCTGTGTGCAATGAATGAGTGCTGGCTGGTAATTAATTGCACTCCTTGGAGGGAAATGCCATAGGAAGTGGTCTTTAAAAAGTGAATGTTTTTCGTTAAAAGACAAAAGGTACTTTAGAAAAAAGTAATAGTGGGGCGTTTGTTGTTGAACAAAGTAAGTACAATGAACATACGTTATCAGATTTGCGCAATGCAGCTTCACACTACCTTTTGATTATAACACAATATACTATACATCGACCCGAACCGTGACCAGAGTCGCGAGACGAGCAGAGCACGCCGCCGACGCCCGCTCAGTACAACCGTCCACCCGCTACTACTGTCGACCGACTACTACCTCTCCCGACTCGCGCTACAATATATATAACAACTGTTCCCGGCGACCCGGTGCGTGCCACTACTGTCGTCTGGCGCGGTCCAAGCGCCGACTAGCAACGATAAATAACTCTCTGGTCAGACAGAGATGCTGTCATGCCTCGCCATCGCTCTGGTAATGGAACACGCAGTGGCGGAGCCAAAGACTGTGTTGTCGAGGTCGAGTGCGAGCGGGAAGAGAGGCAGCGTCGGCACGGAGATGCAAGCGAGCGCGAGACGCACGGGTGCTGCGGCGTGGCGCGTTTGCGGTCGGCGCCTTTGGTGGCAACGGCCGGGACAAGCAGCGGTGTATGGTGTGGTGCGGGGCGGACAGGGGCGGCGGTGGACGGGGAGGAGGAGGCGGCGCGACGACGGCATGGGGGCGAAAACGGGTTCGGGGGACGGCGGATGTTGAGAGGCGTCACGCGCGGACAGGACACAGACACAGACACAGAGACACACAGATTGGAAAGGGAGGGTGCGCGGTAGTAGTTGGGAATGTGCGTACCGTGCGGGATGGGAGTGGGCGAGGAACACGGTCGTGGCCCCCTGTTTTGGGTGCGTGTGATGACGTCGGTGTGTTGTGGGAAGGGAAGGTGCTGTGGCGGCGGCGCGTAATGGGCGTAGGCCGAAAAGAGAAAGGAACGTGGGCAGTGTGTTGGCAAGCGTCGGTTCGACTGCGACGTTGATGGGCAGGGCAGGGCAAGGTTAATGGTGGTAGGAGTAGGCGTGTGGGCGCAAAAAAATCTGCCGCTGCAGGCGGTGCCGTAACCGCCATGGCGGGAAGGAGAGAGGGCCAAAGAAAGAAAGAAAGAAAGACAGAAGGAAAAAAAAAAAAGGAGGGGGGGGGCGAAAGTGGAGAGGCGGTGGTGTGAGAAGGGCGGGGGCGGAAGGAAGGCAGGAAGGACAAGAGGCGAGGCGACGGCTTGCTTTGTGTATCGGTCGGTCTCTGGCTATGCTTCGTTTTCTGCAGCAGGGTCGGTGCGCGGCGTGGCTCGCGGCAGTGGGAACGCCTGGCGGCTGGACGGCCAGCAATGCGGTTGGATGGGCGGCCACAGCACCGCACCTGTGCCCGAGGAGGAGACGCTGGCGGCGGGCCCTGAGGTGAGGCCGGCTCGGCTGGGGCTGTGGATGTGGATGTGTAGGTGTGCGCCGCTGCTGCAACAACGAGTAAAACGCGAGAAGAAGGGATGGCGGTAGAGAGGAGAGGAAAAAAAAAAAAAAAATAAAAGGTCGTGTTGTGTTGATGCGCAGGCAGACGCGTACAGAGAGACGAGCCCGGTCTGCAGCAGGGTGTGGCCGTGCCGAGTGCAGAGCAGCGGCGGCTCGGTTCGGTTCGGCCCGGCCCGGCGGGCCGCGCTGTTGTCGCGGACGTGAGCGCCCCCTGGCGGGTGGCCGGAGGCGGCGCGGCGTGTTGGACGTGTGGCTGGTGGCAGTGCACAATTTGCGAGTGGCTGGCGGTGTGGTGTGGCGGTTGGCGCGTCGGGCGGCGGAGAGGTATGTGTTGCGGGCGCCCTTTGCTGCGCTGCGTCGTTGCGTGTGCCGTACAGGGCGGGCGCTTGTCGACTGTGTGGGCGGTGTGGCGAATTGGCGTGAAACGGCTGCCGAGAGGTGTGTGGTAGCGAGCCGGTCGGTGTCAGTGCGAAGGGGAATGTGCGTGCGTTTGGCGGTTTCGGTGTGCTTTTTGCGGCGTGAGAGTGGGAATTAGTGGGGCCGGCTGTTGTGTTGGTTCCTTGTGTCTTGTGTCGCGTAGCTTGATGGCAACGTGGAAGGACGCCGGTTTCGTTTCGAGCCTTGCGTGTGGTTGTCGACGTTGACTGGTTGGCGTGTGCCGATGCACGTGCATGTGTGGGTCGCGAGTGCGTGTTTGGCTGGCTGTGTGTGTGTGTGTGTGTGTTTTGGGGGGGAAGGGGGAGGCGGTGGTGAAAGTGCAGTCGTTGCCACGGGCGTCGTCGGGTGGGGCTGGGGCTGTGCGCCGTGGCGGAAAGGTGGTAGGTTGCGGGAAGCGAGCCCGTCGTTGACGGTGTCGCGTGAGGTGTGAATCGAGTGGGGCGCGGGGCGCGAGACAGGAGCAGCGTGCCGCTGCGTCGTGGTCGTCAGCAGAGGCTGTGCGTGTGCTTGTCCTTTTTGTGGGCGGTTCGTGCGAGGCGTTTTTGTTTTGTGTTGCCCTAGTTGTTAGTTTATTTTGTTTGTGTTTGTTATTTGTGAGACGACGACTGGTTGGTGGCGTGCGCGCGAAGTGGCGGTGTGCGCTTCCCGTGTCGTTTGTGTTGTTTTGTTTTTGTGTGTGTGTTTTTTTTTTTTTTTTTTGCACTGGGCCCCGGGGGGTGGGTGGGTGCGTGTGTGTCGATTGCCGGCTGGCGAAAGGTGCGCCATCGGCGGGGTGGGTCGCCGGCACAAGTAGAGGCGGCGGCGTTGTTGCTGTTGTTGTGTGGTGTTTGTTTTGTTCGGCTGTGTCGGCGAGCTGTGTTGCGGTGCGTGTGAATGGTGCTGGCGTTGGGGCTGCGACTGCGACGGCGGCGAGCCGCGGGCGCGCATGATAGTGATGTTGTGAACAGCGGCTGTGTACGGTAGTGGTGTTGTTGTAGCACGACGTGCATCCGGGCCGGCGCGGAAAGCGCAGTTGCGGGCGGTTGCCCTTCGGTGCCAGCCATGTCGCGTGAGCGGCGGGTTGCTCTGGTGTCGACACGTGGTGCTCTGGGTTGTTGTGTGGTGCCCTTTGGCCGGTGGGGGTGGTTCGCGTGTGTCTCGTTCGCGCTCGGTATCTGGTCGTGGTCGTGCTGCTCCCCCGTCTGTCGGCGGTTTTCGACGTCGTCTGTACGTTTTTGTTCGTTTGCGGCGTGCCTGCCGACGTCGTCCCGTCGCGACCTTCCAACCGAAAGTGTGGCGCCCGAAGGTGAACGAACGTAACCCTGACCTCGGCGCTTTACGCTGAGCCGAGCGAACCGAACCTAACCTGTGGTGTGGCGAGGTGAGCTCAGCCTGTGAGCCCCTAACGTCTACGTACGGTAAGCTGTCCGGCTCACGCCTCACGTTTGAACGCTTTTTTAACCTACGTTTGACGCTTCTTAAACCTAGCACTGACCCCTTAACCTAACGTGTAACCTAACCTAACCTAACCTAACCTAACCTAGCCTCTGACGCCTGACGTGTTTGAATGCTTAACCTAAGTTTGACGCTTAACCTAACCCAAGTCCCCTTAACCTAACCCACGTCCACCTAACCTAACCTAGACGTGTAAACGTAATGTGTAACGCGTAACGTGTAAGGTCGGCTGGCGTGTGTGCTGACGGCAGATTGGGTTGGTCTGTCGATTCGGATTGCGGTTTGCCTCGGTCGAGGGGTTGGGTCGGAAGCGGCGAGGGGCGGCGGCGCCTGTTGCGCAGGCGGCGGCGCCTGTTGCGGCGGGCAATTGTTGAGAAACGGCTGTGAATGTTGGCGGGCGAGAGGAGGAGGACGGCGCGCGATGTGGCCCGACGGCTGCGGGCCGATCGGGAAACGGCGGGAGGGCGACGGAAGGCGATGGGGCGGCGGAGGCGCGTTTGCACGGCCGTCATCGCCGCACGCCTCGGCTTGTGTGGCTGTGGCGCCGGCCGCGCTGGCCGGGCTGCCGCGGCGACGGTGTGGGAGTTTTGCCGAAGGTTTGGCCATTGTGGCGGGTCGTCGGCTGGGGCTGTGGGGGCGGCATTTGGGCGGGGGCGGCGATTCTCGGCGGGCCGACCCAGGCTGTAGCGCGCGGTAGCTGCAGTTTGGCCGTGGTTTGCGGCGCTGCCGTGGCGACTGGTTGGCGACTGTGGTGTGGCTGTGTGTAGCCCCATCCTCGGTGGTTTGAAAGGCGCGGGCGGTTGTGGCGCAGGTTTGGGGCTGCTCCGCACAGGCTGTCGGACGTTGGGCGGTAGCAAGCGCGGGAGGCGCGGCGCGGCGGCGCGCAGAGTGGCGGCCGCTCTCTCGGCCGTCCGCGCCCGCCCGCGACACTGGCTGGGCCCTTGTGATTCTCTGCATTCGAGGGGGTGGATCGGCCGTGAGCGGACGCTATACTGCCGCGCGCTGCTGGGAGATCCCTTGGGAGCGCTACGCTAGCCGTAGCACAGCAAAATTTGTCGTGTGCGTTGTGCGTGCACAACGCAAGCAAAAATTGTCGTGTGTGGGTGCGCACGCTTAGCGATTGCGCCGCAAATTTGTCGTGGTAGGACGCTTACGTGGTCCCTTTGTCGTGCAGCGGCTGCCGGTCTACTGGCAGCGCGGTGGCGGCGAGGGCCGTGGCTTTCTAGTTCACCGGTCGTCTGATCTGCCTCAGACGTGAATCATCCAGATACTGCCGCAGGGCATCCTCCCTGCTCCTCCAAGAGTAGGGAAATTCCTGCGCCAGGGTCCGTGGTACTACCCGGTAACCCGCGTGCAGTCAATGGTAGGGCTGGCGCTGTTCGGGGATACCTAACGGTGCCAACGAACGAACAACCAGTGCCCCTGGGCAGTAAATGTCAGACTTCAAGTTCCGCTGACACAGTCATCTTGGGTAAGCCCAAAGCCCCAGTCCGCTGCGGCACCCAGTCACTGGGTACCCGCGGCCAACCAACTTCAGCCATTAGCAAAGCAAAAACACGCGTACAAGACTCGGACGTAATGCCAGCGCCTAAGCGTCCGGCCCCAAGCCGGCTCGCTGAGGAAACAGAGCAACCTGTGAGTGATGACATGGAAGTAGGGGGTGAAGCAGTCATCGCAAACATACCAACATCAAATAGTTTCGCTCCGATTGACACCGACGGAGCGGAAACGACTGAAACAATGCCTACCCGTCCCTCGACCTCGGGCGCGCAAGCGCAATCGAGGCCGAAGCGGGAAAAGGTCCCCCCAATTCTTGCCACAATCGTAAACGGTACGATGAAAATCATAAAGGAGGTCGCCCCTCAACTAAAAGGAGGACTAAATACCTCATGCAGGGGGTCCTCCGTAAAATTTCAACCGTCTACCCTGCCCGACTACAGATTTCTTACAGCCTATTTCACTCAGAAGAAAATACCCTATCACACCTACCCGGTCACTGAGAAAAACGCGTACAAGGCGGTGATCAAAGGTCTCCCCAGTGACACTGATCCCGCGGAGATAAAGGAGCTTCTCCTTGCGCGTCACTTCAGGGTTATCGAGGTCAAACAGGAGACCAAGGCATCTGACCCGAGCAACCCGGGAGAGGGGCGCAGGAAGAGAGCTTCTTTCAAAGTTATATTACACCCCGACGAGCGAAATAGAGAGCTCTTAAAAATCGAGCTGTTCATGAACTGCAAGGTTACGGTAGAGAGGTATCGCCAACCTGAAGGTCCTGTCCAGTGCCACCAATGCCAACAGTTGTTTCACTCTGCAGAGCAGTGTCACCATCCTCCAAAGTGTGTCAAGTGTGCCGGCCCACACTTGACAAACACATGTAAGAAGAGCCGTGCAACCCCGGCAAAATGCGCCCTATGTGGGGGCGATCACCCGGCGAACTACAGCCGATGCCCCACACGAATACAGTTGATGTCCACCCGCCCCCCTCGGTCGGTAAACGGTGCTGCCCTGTCTCGAGGCGCTTCCGCCTCCACGACGCCGCCGCTAACATCTGCGGCCAACGCGCAGGCAGCTAGCTCTGCCTCCGCCAGCAGCCGCAGAGCGACTGTGCCGGGGCGAGATGCCTTTCCCTCGCTTCCCCCACCACGCGCCCCGACGGCAGCTGCCGCCTGGCCTCCCCCTCCACGTCACCAGCGCACTGAGGCGCCCGCAGCTGCCGCGCCGCCTCAGTCGGCTGCTGGCCAGCAGCCAGGGACGCCGCTCGGCGTCTTTGACGAGCTGCGCCAACTGTTTGCGGGCTTCAGCCTGACAAACATCATGTTTACAATTAGGGACACCATGGCGCGCGTGCGGGCGGCGCCTGATGGCCTAAGTAAATTCATGGCCCTCGCAGAGGGAGCAATTTCATTATTCGACGCTTTTAATGGATCCCCCTAGATCCAGGAAGTTCACCATTTTAAATTTTAACGCCAATGGCGTAAAAACACAAAAACATATCCTAGAGGAGTTTCTAGACCGGTATGCGATCGACGTTGTGTGCCTGACGGAAACCCACCTTAAGCCCAAGGACCGCTTTTCTGTGAGAAATTACTCCATCCATAGAGTAGACCGCGTAGGCCGCGAGCGCGGCGGAGTAGCGGTCCTTGTAAAAGGCAGAAGGTGTTTCCGCACAGTGGACCTACCGCAGACACCCAGCATCGAGGCAGCCGGTATAGAAATAAAAATTCAAAACATACCATACACCATCATCTCCACCTATCACCCCCCGGGCACCACCATACTGACACAGGACCTTCAGGCTCTGCTGGGTACTGGCGCTCGTGTGATTATGGGAGGGGACCTAAACTCGAAACATGCGGCCTTTGGCTGCCGCGCCGAGAACAGAAGTGGTGTGAGATTGCATGGACTCGTCGAGAGGCGTGCCGCCCTCAGCGTCATCGCACCCGACGAGCCTACGCATATCCCTGCGGACCCGACAAAAAACCCGGATATCCTGGATATTTTTGTCGTTAAAAACTTTGCTCTCGACGCGACAGTCACTGTGCACTACGAGCTGAACTCTGACCACAACCCGGTCGTTCTGGACATAGCCAGTGTCGAAGACGAAGCCGGGAGGATGGCAAAAACAGAAGTAATAACAAATTGGGACCGATACAAATACCTGGTGGGTGAGCACGTGGAGGAAATCCCACAGATGGAAACAAAAGAAGAGATAGACGAAGCAATCACCAACTTCACAGACGCCCTCCACGCCTGTGCTCGCGCTACAAGCGTCAGGCTCACCACAGAGCCTGGCGCCAGGGACCTGCCCCCTGACATCTGGGACCTCATAGTCGCCAAACGCAGGTTGCGTAAGCTGTGGCAGCGTCACCGCGACCCAGCTGACCGCCGCCGGCTGCGGCGACTGGAGGATCATGTGAAACTCCGACTGCAGGAGCACAGGAGCCGCTGCTGGGAGGAGATATTACAAACCGCCGAAACAGAGAGCAGCAAACGCAAGATCTGGCGAATAGCCCGGCAGCGGAAAACCCCCACCAGAGAGAACAGGCCACTCCACGGCGTGAACGGTCTAGTGTACGAAGATCACGATAAGGCGGAAATAATGGCACAATCACTAGAGTCACAATTCCGAACTCACGTCATCGATGATGACGAGAGTGAAAGGCAGGAAAGATTAGTCGTCGGACGAGTGACTCAGATTAGAAATACGCGCCCAAATACAGAATTCGTGCCCGTAAACGAGCCGACAATATGCGCACTTATCAAGCGTCAGGGAAACCACAAAGCTCCTGGCCCTGACCGCATCCGCAGCCCACTCCTAAAGCACCTTCCACCTCCTGCCATAACATTTCTGGCAAGCGTCTTCAACGCTTGCCTAAAGCTCACCTACTTCCCCTCAGTGTGGAAAACTGCGAAAGTAATCACCCTCCCCAAACCTAATAAAAACCTGCTCCTTCCAGAAAGCTATAGACCTATCTCCCTACTAAATGGCATGAGTAAAATACTCGAGCTGCTCATCCTCTCACCCCTTCAACACTTCCTTACTGCACACAACATCCTGATGCCCGAGCAGTTTGGATTCCGCTCTGAACACTCCACAACCCAACAATGCCTGCGCTTGGTAGAGCACATTTGCCTGGCCAGGGCAAAGAGAGAATCTACAGGAGCAGTGTTCCTGGATATAGAGAAGGCATTTGACCGCGTCTGGCACGATGGCCTAATATATAAACTAGACCAAATAGGGTGCCCAGGACATCTAATACAGATCATTGATTCATTTCTTGCGGAGCGTCAATTCTTCGTAAGAAGTGGATCGAGATCGAGCCAGACACGACCGATTGCGGCCGGAGTACCGCAGGGTTCGGTCTTGGGTCCCGTTCTATACTCAGTCTACACTAACGACATACCCAAGCAGGTCGGCGGAGGGATTGCTCTCTACGCCGACGATACAGCAATCTTCAGGAGCTGTCGTAACCTTGCATTCATACGACGCAAGCTACAAGAACACCTCGACGTCATCACTCAGTGGTGCAACATTTGGAAAATCAAGGTTAACCCCGAGAAATCCCAAGCAATATACTTTACGACCAGGCTGAAACTCCCAGACCAACAACTCACCATTGGTGGTCGGGACCTAGCCTGGCGTAACCGTATTACATACCTAGGGCTCGAAATAGACAGGCGTCTTACGTGGCAACAACACGTCCACAAAACTGCCAACAAAGGCTGCGCCCTCCTGTCGCAGCTATACCCCTCCTAAAGGGTGACGGCCTCACCCTAAGCTGCAAAATGCTTCTCTGGCGCCAGCTCATGCTACCGGCCATCTTGTATGGATCGGAAGTATGGTCGATGGCGTCAGACACCACGCTGGCACGATTACAGCGACTCCAGAACAAAACCTTCCGAGTCATCACAGGCGCTGACAGATACGTCCGAAACACACAAATTAGAGAATTTTTAGGCCACCCAACCATATACTCCCTCATAAAGGAGAAGTCCAACAAACTATATGAGAAAGCACAAACATCGCCCCACAACCTCATACAAAATTTAGGTCGCGAACACCCCGATTTTCAACATAAGCGCCCAAAACTAACACTCACCCGTCAATTTAGAGACATTTAGAGAACACTTACCCACACACAGAACAAACATTTACATAAAAACACGCACATAGCACAATACCTCACTTTCATAAATCCCCAAGCGCATAACTTGAAGTCAGACGGGCACAGCCCAGTGGAACTTCGGTACACTATAACAACCTGAGCATCTCATTCTCTGCTCTGCTGTGCTGTGCTTGCGTGCCTGCCGTCCCGCTCGCTCTCGCTCTCGCTCTCGCTGTGTGTTACGCGCGTCGTCGAAATGGCAGATCAGGCGGCTACGAACGAGACTGCTGCGGCACCCGCCGCCACCGGCACTACGAAGAAGGCCAAGTCTGCGTCGTCTGCGAAGAAGCCGCGCGCCAAGCCTGCGCACCCGCGCACCTCTGAGATGGTGACGGCCGCCATCAAGAGTCTGAAGGAGCGCGGCGGGTCGTCGCTGCAGGCGATCAAGAAGTACATAGCCGCGCACTACAAGCTGGACGCGGAGAAGCTGGCGCCGTTTATCAAGAAGTACCTCAAGTCGGCCGTCGTGGCGGGCGAGCTGGTGCAGACGAAGGGGAAGGGCGCGTCCGGCTCGTTCAAGCTTGCCGGCGCCGGCGGCGGGGGGGCGGCCGAGGGCGGCAAGGCTCGTGCTGGCGGTGCCAAGAAGAAGCGCGCCGCTCCGGCCAGCAAGGAGAAGAAGGGCGCCCGTGCGGCCGGCGCAAAGAAGGCTGGTGGCGTGAAGGCGGCGACCGGTCGGAAGGCGGGCGCCGCCAAGAAGGCGTCTGCGGCGTCGGCCGCTCCCGCGGGTGCGAAGAAGGCGGCTGCGGCCAAGCCGGCCAAGGCCAAGTCGCCGTCGAAGGCGAAGAAGGCCGCCAAGGTTCCGACGAAGAAGCCGAAGGCGCCGCGCCCGAAGAAGGCGACGACGCCGTCTAAGGCGAAGGCTTCGCCCAAGAAGAAGAAGTAGAAAGAGATGGGAAAGGAAGGGTTTGGCGCTTGACTCCGTCGTCCCCACCCCCCGTCGTCGTCTAGTGGCGCGCAAGAGACGCGCGGCCCAAAACGGCCCTTCTCAGGGCCATCAAAGCACGTCGGGGAAGGTTTTGATTGTCGTGTTGCGTTTGGTGTGGGGTGTCTGTCTGGCGTTTCTGTATGCCCGTGGGGATGCTGTTTGCGTGCCGTGGTGGTTGGATTGCGGGGGTCGGTGGCGGGTGTGGGCGGCGGTAGCGGTAAGCGGTGTTGTTGTTGTTGTTGTTGTTGTCGTGGTTGATTGTCGCCGTGTTTGTGGCGGCGGCCGACGGTTGGTTTTCTGTCACGTTGTTTTGTTTGAATACGTTGGTTGGCTTGCCTGCGTTCGTTCTTCTCGGATGTCTGTCTTGTCGAGTCGTGTCTGGTCTTTGTTTTGTTCCTTTGTGTGTGTGTGTGTTATGTTTTGCAAGGGGGGGCACGTTGAGATGTGGGAAGGAGTCGGCGGGGGATTTCGGTGGCGTGTAGAGCGAGCGAGCGCGCCTGCCTGGCCGTTGGCCGTCGGAG